>NC_135812.1:110635802-110655582 GCF_964213995.1 Mustelus asterias | reverse complement strand
AGAGATCGACAGTTCCACCGCGCCACAGCGAAAAACCGCACCGACCTCCTCAGAAGACAAACACGGGACACGGTGGACAGAGTACCCTTCGTCGTCCAGTACTTCCCCGGAGCGGAGAAGCTACGGCATCTCCTCCAGAGCCTTCAACATGTCATCGATAAAGACGAACATCTCGCCAAGGCCATCCCCACTACCCAGCCTTCAGGAGAACAGTGACCACGACACCACACAACCCTGCCACAGCAACCTCTGGAAGACGTGCCGGATCATCGACACGGATGCCATCATCTCACGTGAGAACACCATCTACCAGGTACACGGTACCTACTCTTGCAACTCAGCCAACATTGTCTACCTGATACGCTGCAGGAAAGGATGTCCCGAGGCATGGTACATTGGGGAGACCATGCAGACGCTGCGACAACGGATGAATGAACACCGCTCGACAATCACCAGGCAAGACTGTTCTCTTCCTGTGGGGGAGCACTTCAGCGGTCACGGGCATTCAGCCTCTGATCTTCGGGTAAGCATTCTCCAAGGCAGCCTTCACGACACATGACAGCGCAGAGTCGCTGAGCAGAAACTGATAGCCAGGTTCCGCACACATGAGGACGGCCTAAACCGGGATGTTGGATTTATGTCACATTATCAGTAACCCCCACAGCTTGCCTCCTGGACTTGCAGGCTATCCTGTCTGGAGACAATACACATCTCTTTAACCTGTGCTTAATGCTCCCTCCACCCACATTGTCTGTATCTTTAAGATCTGGTTGGCTGTAGGGATTCGCATTCTAATCAGTATTCTGTAACTTGATTTTGTGTCTCTGTGCCCTGTTTGAGAGCGGATTTCCACTCCATCTGACGAAGGAGCAGCGCTCCAAAAGCTAATGGTATTTGCTACCAAATAAACCTGTTGGACTTTAACCTGGTGTTGTTAAAACTCTTACTGTGTTCACCCCAGTCCAACGCCGGCATCTCCACATCTGGATTTTAAACCCAGACAAAAAAGTGAAAATAGAACGGTTTATGAAAGGGATTTTCTTGAGTAAGGAATGTGCTGAAGAACTCAGTTAGCAAGGATCATTGAAACCCAATTCTGGCATTTTACCGTGAGTTAATGTGACACAGATCCCGGGAGTATCGTCCAGCAAGGGCGGGTGGAGTTTGGAGACAGAGAGAGAAACAGAGACTGAGAGACACAGACTGAGAGAGACACAGAGACAGGGAGAGACACAGAGACAGAGAGAGACACAGAGACAGGGAGAGACATAGAGACAGGGAGAGACATAGAGACAGGGAGAGACACAAAGGCAGGGAGAGTTAAAGAGGCTGAGAGAGACACAGAGACAGGGAGAGACACAGAAACAGAGAGAGTCACAGAATCTGAGAGAGACAGAGAGAGTCACAGAGACAGGGAGAGACACAGAGACTGAGAGAAGCAGAGAGAGCCACAGAGACAGAGAGAGACACAGAGAGAGAGGTACAGAGACAGGGGGAGACACAGAGACAGAGAGAATCACAGAGACAGGGAGAGTCACAGAGACAGGGAGAGACGCAGAGACAGGGAGAGTTACAGAGACAGAGGGAGACACAGAGACTGAGAGAGACATAGAGACAGGGAGAGACACAGAGACAGAGAGAGACACAGAGACAGGGAGAGACATAGAGACAGGGAGAGACATAGAGACAGGGAGAGACACAGAGACAGGGAGAGACACAGAGACTGAGAGAGACACAGAGACAGGGAGAGACACAGAGACAGAGAGAGTCACAGAGACAGGGAGAGACACAGAGACAGAGAGAGACACAGAGACAGAAAGAGTCACAGAGACAGGGAGAGACATAGAGACAGGGAGAGACACAAAGACAGGGAGAGTTAAAGAGACTGAGAGAGACACAGAGACTGAGAGAGACACAGAGACAGAGTCACAGAGACAGAGAGAATCACAGAGACAGGGAGAGACACAGAGATAAGGAGAGACACAGAGATAGAGAGAGACACAGAGATAGGGAGAGACATGGAGACAGGGAGAGACACAGAGTCAGGGAGAGACACAGAGACAGGGAGAGACAGAGACAGGGAGAGACACAGAGATAAGGAGAGACACAGAGATAGAGAGAGAGACAGAGATAGGGAGAGACATGGAGACAGGGAGAGACATGGAGACACTGAGGGAAAGATGAGGACACTTTAGCAGAATCCTGAGCCAGTATGATCCTGGAGCCTGTTGTGTGGACATGTTGCTGCTCTGACCCTGTTTCATTGTAACTCATTGTGATCTTTAATAGCCAGGATTTGGGTGGTGCATTTCTTTGATGGGCCTCAGGTTCAGAGAGATTCACATCTTCAAAGTAATGGTAGGCTTCAGTCGGAGGAGTTTTGAACTCACCAACTTATGTAGATGACAGACATTCACTTTGTCCATGTCTCTCGAATTCATGGGTGAAGATGTCTGGATATTCTCCCATGAGGATCTCCAGGATAACACCATTTAACATCTAGTGAGAGAGAGACAATGAGCGTTAGAGGTTGGGAGAAGCGTCAGGCAAGTCACAGAGAGACAAGGAAGGGCCATAAGATACAGAGTGAGACACAGGGGGAAAGATGCAGTTGCAGGGGAGAGACAAATAGACAAAGAGAGAGATACATGGGGTTGGATTTCAAGCTCATTCAATGGCAGGTTTGAAGGTTGGGGGAGTGGGAGGGTAGGTGGGGTTGAGGGTAGAATAGAATCCAGCAGCTTTAGTCCATGGGTTGTGTGGTGAACCATAGTTGGTTACCACTATGAGTGCTGAGCCATGGATGGTCAGCACTATGGGTGTTTGTAGATATGTTACTGTTGTCACTGTTGGGGTTAGGGTTGGGGTGTTCTACCTGTTGATATTGTTCTGTGGTACACTCCAGTTGGCTCCGCCTACCTGGGGAAGTATAAAGGTCACTGCACTGCCTGGTGACCCTTTAGTCTGGGATTGTATTGTATATAGTGTGCTCCATTCTTGTTAGTAATAAAAGCCTTTATTTCCCGGGTACAATCTAGCCTCCCGAGTGATTTAATCGCGCATCAATTTTATTACTAACAAAATTTTGGTTAAAAAAACAAACCATGGAGCAAATGTTGAAACCCGAGCGGCTTACTTTAGATCCATGTGCGGCAGGAGCGTCGAACACTTTCGACCATTGGTTAAAGTGTTTTCAAGACTACATCGATGCCTCAACAGCCATTCAAAACGACGCCGATAGACTGCGGGTCCTCCACGCGAGGGTAAGCAACACCGTATACTCATCAATCCACGATGCCCAAGACTACAAAGGGGCTATCAAACTACTTAAGAAACGGTACAACAAACCGCCAAACGAGATCCATGCTCGACACCTTCTAGCCACTCGACGGCGGCAGCCCGGTGAAACGACAGAACAGTACCTGTGTGAACTTCAGCAGCGAGCCAGAGCCTGCAACTGCAAGCCAGTGTCGGCAGCCCAGTATACGAACAACTTGGTCCGAGATGTGTTCGTGGCGGGAATCGGCTCGTCGTATATTCGCCTTCGGCTGCTAGAGCAAGGTAATCTAGACCTCGCTAAGACATAGGAATTGGCTGACACTATGGAAACGGCCTCCAGAAGTCTAGAAACGTACCTCACCGACCACGTGGGAACATCGTGGCAAGTACAGCCACCGACTCTACTTTATTCAGCGGCTCCGAAAAACTGCACGATTGTGCTTTCAACCTCGGACCTGACGACGGCGGCAGCTCCAGGAGGCCCGCGGTGTTACTTCTGTGGATTGGCGAAACACCCTCGGCAGCGATGTCCAGCTAGAACGGTATTGTGCTCCGCGTGTGGGAAGAAAGGGCATTATGCCAAAGTCTGCAGGACCAAACCACTCTCCAAACATAGCAGTGCGGCGTGTGATTCTCCAGAGCCTGTCTCCTTGTCTCCAGCGTCTTCGAGGTCTTCCACCACGTGCGATTCCAGAGCGCCGCCATTCCTGATGACGGAGACGCAAGACACGTGCGACCTGCAGGGGCCGCCACTTTTAGCGCCACCGACCATGTGCGATCCATGGGCGCAGCCATTTTGGTCGGCACCGACCGCAGACAACCAGCAGGGGTCATCATCATCAACCATCTCAGCTGCCTGCAGTTGCACCCTAGACCCAAAGGTGGCGTCAATCATCCTGGACCAGGCCAAGCCTCATAGACTCGACAAGTCCATGATGGGCATAGAGGTAAATGGACGCCAAATTCATTGTTTGTTTGACAGCGGGAGCACGGAGAGCTTCATTCACCCTGACACTGTGAAACGGTGCGGTCTCCGAGTACGGACTGTGAGACAGACAATTTCGATGGCGTCGAGGTCCCGGTCTGTTACTGTGCTAGGGAGCTGCGTGGTCAACCTAACGGTGCGGGGCACAGTTTACGAGAACTTCAGGCTCCTCGTGTTACCACACCTTTGCGCTCTGATACTCCTGGGAGACTTTATGGTCCACCTGAGGAGTGTAACCCTGCAGTACGATGGGCCACTCCCTCCACTTTCAGTGGAAGCACAGCAGCCTCCAAATTGCCCAGCGCGCTCCACGTGTAGCCTCTCGACACTCAGAATCACCCCACCATCTTTATTCGAGAATCTCGTGCCAGGCTGCAAGCCCATCACAACCAAGAGCAGGTGTTACAGCGCTGAGGATCGGATCTTTATTCGATCTGAAGTTCAGCGGCTCCTCAGGGAAGGGATCATCCAACCTAGCTCTAGTCCATGGAGAGCGCAAGTAGTGGTGGTTAAAACTGGAAACAAACCCCGGATGGTCATAGACTATAGTCAGACCATTAATAGATACAACCAGATTGCGCAGTACCGGGTGTTCTCCACCATTGACTTGCAGTCAGCTTACCACCAGCTCCCCATTCGCCCAGAGGACCGAAAATACACGGCCTTTGAGGCGGATGGTCGTCTTTATCACTTTTTAAGGGTTCTCTTTGGCGTCACGAATGGGGTCTCGGTCTTCCAGCGTGCAATGGACTGAATGGTGGACCAGAACGGGCTGAGGGCTACCTTCCTGTACCTGGATAACGTCACTATCTGCGGCCATGACCAGCAGGACCACGATGCCAACCTCCTTAGATTTTTACGCACTGCGTCTCGCCTGAATCTGACCTACAACAGGGAGAAGTGCGTATTTCGCAAGCGCCGCCTAGCAATTCTCGGATACGTGGTGGAAAACAGGGTCCTTGGCCCTGATCCAGACCGTATGCGTCCCCTCCTTGAACTTCCCCTGCCCACTAGCATCAAAGCACTGAGAAGATGCTTAGGCTTCTTTTCATACTATGCACAGTGGGTTCCCAATTATGCAGACAAAGCCCGTCCGCTCATCAAGTCTACCTCCTTTCCCCTAGCAACAGAGGCTCGCTTAGCCTTTGAAGGGATAAAAGCCGACATCGCGAAAGCCACGATGCACGCTGTTGATGAGTCTATCCCCTTTCAGGTGGAGAGTGATGCATCTGATTTCGCCCTGGCCGCCACACTTAACCAGGCGGGCAGGCCCGTCGCCTTTTTCTCTCGCACCCTCCAAGGCCCTGAAATTCGGCACTCTGCGGTGGAAAAAGAGGCTCAGGCCATTGTGGAGGCCGTTCGGTATTGGCGCCATTACTTGGCGGGAAAACGATTCACCCTGCTCATGGACCAGCGGTCCGTGGCGTTCATGTTCAACAACACGTTACGGGGTAAGATCAAAAATGATAAAATCTTGAGGTGGAGAATCGAACTCTCCACCTACAACTATGATATCATGTACCGTCCAGGGAAGCTCAATGAGCCCTCAGACGCCCTGTCACGTGGAACATGTGCAAGTGTGCAGGAGAATCGATTACAGGCCCTCCACAATGATCTCTGCCATCCGGGAATCACTCAACTCTTCCATTTCGTAAAGGCCCGGAATCTACCCTACTCAGTGGATGATGTCAGGTCCATAACCCGAAGCTGCCAGGTATGTGCTGAATGCAAACCGCACTTCTACCGACCTGACAGGGCACACCTCATTAAGGCCACTCGCCCTTTTGAAAGACTGAGTGTGGACTTCAAGGGCCCCCTCCCTTCGACAGATCAGAACGTGTACTTCCTCAATGTGATTGACGAGTACTCACGATTCCCTTTTGCCATTCCCTGTTCTGATACGACCGCTGCCACGGTTATCAAAGCATTACGGGATCTTTTCACCCTGTTCGGTTACCCCAGCTATATCCACAGTGATAGGGGCTCGTCATTCATGAGTGACGACTTGAGGCAATACCTGCTCTCAAAAGGGATTGCCTCAAGTAGAACTACGAGTTACAACCCTAGGGGTAACGGACAGGTTGAACGAGAAAATGCTACAGTCTGGAAGGCTGTCTTACTGGCATTGAGGTCTAAAGGTCTTCCAGTCTCCCGTTGGCAAGAGGTACTCTCTGATGCGCTCCATTCCATCCGCTCACTCCTGTGTACGGCAACCAACGCTACTCCACATGAGAGGATGTTTTCCTTCCCTAGGAAGTCTTCCTCTGGGACCTCATTACCGTCTTGGTTGACGTACTCAGGACCTGTCCTCCTGCGGCGGCATGTTAGGACCCGCAAGTCCGACCCTTTGGTTGAACAGGTCCATCTCCTCCACGCCAACCCTCAATATGCCTATGTGGCATATCCTGACGGGTGAGAGGACACGGTCTCTATTAGAGATCTGGCGCCTGCAGGGGACTTGGAAACCCCAGTCGCTCCCACACCCCTAGTTAGGGACCCCCTGACCTTTATCTCCCCTCCTGACACGGCGCGGGCAGTATCGGGACCACCACTTAATCCTCTTACTCCCGTGTACAGCTTGCCTGAGTCCAGGAGATTGTCGCCACCTCGAGGCGTGCTCGAGTCCAGCAGATTGTCGCCACCTGGTGGTCCACCTGTCCGTGAGGAACTGGAGGAGTCACTGGACATCGCCTTGGAGAGAAGGTCACCACGGTTACCAGAACCGGCGTTACCGCCAGTGTTGAGGAGGTCGCAGAGACGGTGCGGTCCTCCAATACGACTGAACTTGTGAATATATGAACAGTTGTTCTGTTTTTTGCCCCGCCGGCCTTTGTTTTAAAGGAGGGGTGAATGTGGTGAACCATAGTTGGTTACCACTATGAGTGCTGAGCCATGGATGGTCAGCACTATGGGGTTTGTAGATATGTTACTGTTGTCACTGTTGGGGTTAGGGTTGGGCTGTTCTACCTGTTGATATTGTTCTGTGGTACACTCCGGTTGGCTCCGCCTACCTGGGGAAGTATAAAGGTCACTGCACTGCCTGGTTTTTAGTCTGGGATTGTATTGTATATAGTGTGCTCCATTCTTGTTAGTAATAAAAGCCTTTATTTCCCGGGTACAATCTAGCCTCCCGAGTGATTTAATCGCGCATCAGGTTGGTAACAGGCCAGAGGTTAGGGAAAGGTCATAAGGCCACAAGAAGTAGGAGTAGAAATAGGCCTTTTGGCCCATCGACTCTGCTCCGCCATTCAATGGGATCATGACTGATCTGATGTGATAATCCTCAACTCCACTTTCCTGCCTTATCCCCATAACCCTCGATTCCCTTACTGATTAAAAATCTGTCTGTCTCAGCCTTGAACATACTTAACGACCCAGCCTCTACAGCCCTCTGTGGGAAAGAATTCCACAGATACACTCCCCTCTGAGAGAAGAAATTCCTCCTCATCTCTGTCTCAAATGGGTGACCCCCTCACTCTGAGATAATTCCCTCTGGTCCCAGACTCCCCCACAAATGGAAATGACCTCTCAACATCGAGCCTGTCAAACCTCCTGTGAATCTGATATGTCTCAGTAAGATCCCTCTTCGACTTCTAAACTCCAAGGAGGAGCGAGCGACAGGAGGACACAGGACCGAGAGTCAGCACCTCGAGAAGCAAGCGACAGGAGGATGGAGTTGAACAGTCGAGGGATTTAGATGCGACCTAGACTGTTGTTTATAGGATAGTGTATTTAGTATTTTTTAGTAAGAATCTAACACTAGGGGCCATCTTGTTAGCTGTAAAATCAATTAATATGAACGTATTTGTAATTAAATAGTTGCTCGAGGGTAAAAGTGGGAGTCAGTGAGGTAGTGTGCTTCTCCTGCAGAATGTGGGAAATGAGAGACAGTGGGAAATTGAACATCCCTGATAACCACATCTGCAGGATGTGTGTCCAATTGCAGCTCCTGTCAGACCCCATAGATCGGTTGGAGCGGCAGTTGGACACACTGTGGAGCATGCAGGAGGCGGAATGCGTCATGGACAGCGGAATTAGAGACATGGTCACACCCAAGATTCAGGCAGATAGATGGGTGACCACTAGAAGGAGCAGAGAGACAGTGCAGGAGCCCGTGACCATCCCCCTCTCTAACAAGTTTATCATTTTGGATAATTGCCTATCGGGGAATGGCGACAGCAGCAGCCAGAACGGTGGCACCACAGCTGGCTCTGTTGTACGGCAGGGAGGGTCAAAGTGCAGTAGAGCAGTGGTAATAGGGGAACTCCATAGTCGGGGGCACAGACAGACATTTTTGTGGCCGCAAAAGACTCCCGGATGATGTGTTGCCTCCCTGGTGCCAAGGTCAAGGATGTCTGAGTGGGCACGGGACATTCTCAAAAGGGAAGGCAAGCAGCCAGAGGTCATGGTACACATTGGTACTAACGACATAGGCAGGAAGAGTGTCGAGGTCCTGCAAAGGGTGTTCAGTGAGTACGTTAAAAAGCAGGAGCTCTAGGTTTGTAATCTCAGGAGGCTAGGAGTAAGGAGATAGTACAATTAAACATGTGGCTAAAGAGCAGGTGTAGGAGGGAGGGCTTCAGATATGTGCATCATTGGAATGTCTTCCAGGACAGGGACTTGTACAAGAAGGATGGGTTGAACCTAAACTGCAGAGGCACCAATATCCTGGCAGGGAGGTTTGCTATTGTTACTCAGGAGGGTTTAAATTAGTGTGGCTCAGGCTAGGAACCAGAGCAGTAAGTCAGCAAGTGAAATGACCAAGGAGGAGTTAGAGACTGAGGCCAGCAAGGCTGAGAGGAAGAACAGACAGCGAGCGGCCACTGAACACGACGGGATTGGCGGTCTGAAGTGTATTTGTTTTATCGTGAGGAATATGACAAGTAAGGCAGATGAGCTTCGAGTTTGGATTAGTACACATAACTATGATGTTGTAGCTATTACAGAGAGTTGGTTGAGAGAGGGAGAGGACTGGCAACTTAACGTTCTGGGATATTGATGTTTCTGGAGTGACAGAGAGGGATGTAAAAATGTGGGGGGGTTGCATTACTGATTTGGGAGAATATCACAGCTGTACTGAGGGAGGACACCTTAGAGGGCTCATACAGCAAGGCAATACGGGTAGAGCTCAGGAATAGGAAGACTGCAGTCACTTTGATGGGGTTGTACTACAGGCCTCCCAACAGCAAATGGGAGATAAAGGGACAGATATGTGGACAGGTTATGGCAAAATGTAAAAACAACAGAGTTGTTGTGGTGGGAGATTTTAACTGCCCCTATATTGACTGGGGTTTGGATGGGGGGGAATTTGTTAGGTGCATGCAGGAGGGTTTCTTGAAGCAATATGTAAATAGTCCAACGAGGGAAGGGGCCATACTAGACCTGGTATTGGAGAATGAGGCCAGCCAGGTGATCAAAGTTTCAGTGGGGAAGCATTTCGGGAACAATGATCATAATTCTGAAAGTTTTAAGTTACTTATGGATAAGGATAAGAGTATTCCTCGGGTGAAAGTACTAAACTGAGGGAAGGCTAACAACAACAATATTAGGCAGGAACAGGGGAATGTAGATTGGGGGTGGCTGTTTGAGGATAAATCCACATCTTGTCATGTGAGAATTTTTTAAAGGCCAGTTGATTGGAATTCAGGGCCACATGTTCCTGTGAAAATGAAGGATGAGGATGGCAAGATTCAGGAACCTTGGGTGACAAGAGAAATAGTGAGTGTAGTCAAAAAGAAAAAGGAGGCACACATAAGCTTTAGGAAACTGAAGACAAAAAGATCCCTCGATGAACATAAAGAAAGCAGGAAAGAACTTAAACAAGGAGCCAGGAGGGCTAAAAGGGGCCATGAAATGTCCTTGGCAAACAAGGTTAAGAAAAATGCCAGGGCATTTTCTATGTATCTCAGGAGCAAGAGGGTAGCAAGGGAAAGGGTAGATCCACTCAAGGACAAAGGGAATTTATGCATGGAGCCAGAGGAAGTGGGTGAGGTCCTTAACAAATACTTTGCATCGGTATTCACAAAGGAGAAGGATATGCTGGATGGTGAGTATAGAGAGGGGTATGTTGATATTCTAGGGCATGTCAATATTAAAAAGGTGTTGGGTGTTTTGAAAAGCATTAAGGTAGACAAGTCCCCAGGACCTGATGGGATCTATCCCAGAATACTGAGGGAGGAAATTGCTGGGCCTTGTACAAAATTACAGGCCGGTGAGCCTTACATCACAGCTCCAGGGTCCCGGGTTCGATTCCCGGCTCGGGTCACTGTCTGTGTGGAGTTTGCACATTCTCCTCGTGTCTGCGTGGGTTTCCTCCGGGTGCTCCGGTTTCCTCCCACAGTCCAAAGATGTGCGGGTTAGGTTGATTGGCCAGGTTAAAACAAAATTGCCCCTTAGAGTCCTGGGATGCGTAGGTTAGAGGGATTAGCGGGTAAAATATGTGGGGGTAGGGCCTGGGTGGGATTGTGGTCGGTGCAGACTAGATGGGCCGAATGGCCTCCTTCTGCACTGTAGGGTTTCTATGATTTCTATGATTTCTATCAGTGGTAGGAATATTATTGGAGAAGATTCTTAGGGACAGGGTTTACTCACATTTGAACTTATTAGTGATAGGTAGCATGGCTTTGTGGAGGAGGTCGTGTCTCACAAACTTGATTGAGTTCTTTGAGGAACTGACAAAGATGATTGATGAGGGTAGGATGATAGATTTTGTCTACATGGACTTTAGCAAGGCATTTGACAAGGTCCCTCATGGCAGGCTGCTACAGGTGAAGTCACATGGGATCCGCAGTGAACTGGTAAAATGGATACAGAACTGGCTTGGTTATAGAACAGTAAGAAGTCTCAACACCAGGTTAAAGTCCAACAAGTTTATTTGGCAGCACAAGCTTTCGGAGTGTCGCTCCTTCTCCAGGAGGCTGACCCTAGTGCCAGGGTCCAGGAAGCATTCTGAAGGGAGAGGGTGAACAGCCAGAGGTCGTGGTACATATTGATACTAACAACGTAGGTAGGAAGAGTGATGAGGTCCTGCAGCAGCAGTTTAGGGAGTTAGGTAGAAACTTAAAAAGCAGGACCTCTGGGGTTGTAATCTCAGGATTACTCCCTGTGCCACGTGCCAGTGAGGCGAGGAATAGGCAGATAGTGCAGCTCAACACATGGCTAAACAGCTGGTGTAGGAGGGAGGGTTTCAGATATCTGGACCATTGGTGTCTCTTCTGTGGCAGGTGGGACCTGTACTAGAAGGACGGGTTGCATCCAAACTGGAAGGGCATAAATATTCTGGCTGGGAGGTTTGCGAGTGTCACACGGGAGGATTTAAACTAGTTTGACAGGGGGGTGGGACCCAAAGCAAAGGTGAATTAGCTGAAGGGAACCAGAGAGTAGGGCCAGTAAGACTCAGAGAAACAGCAGGCAGGGTGGGATTGCCAATCAGAGAAGTGTAACAGGTAAGGCAGATGAACTTAGAGCTTGGATTAGTACTAGGAACTACGATGTTGTTGCTATTACAGAGACTTGGTGAAGAGAAGGACAGGATTGGCAGCTTAACGTCCCAGGATACAGATGTTTCAGGCGGGAAAGAGGGGTGGGGGAGTTGCACTACTGGTTAAAGAGAATATCACATCTGTACTGCAGGAGGACACCACAGAGGGCTCATACAGCGAGGCAATATGGGTAGAACTCAAGAATAGGAAAGGTGTAGTCACAATGTTGGGGGTTTACTATAGGCCACCCAACTGCCAGCAGGAGATAGAGGAACAGATATGTAAGCAGATTTTGGCAAAGTGTAAAAGTAACAGGGTTGTTGTGATGGGAGATTTTAACTTCCCCGATTTGACTGGGACTCACTTAGTGCTAGAGGCTAGAGTTTGTAAGGAGCATCCAGGAGGGCTTCCTGAAACAGTATGTAGATAGTCCAACTAGGGAATGGTCCGTACTGGGCCTGGTATTGGGGAATGAGCCCGGCCAGGTGGTCGATGTTTCAGTCGGGGAACAGTTCAGGACCAGTGACCACAATTCAGTAAGCTTTAAGGTACTGATGGATAAAGATAAGTGTAGTCCTCAAGTGAAGGTGCTAAATTGGGGGAAGGTTAATTACAACAATATTAGGCAGGAACTGAAGAATGTAGATTGGGGGCAGATGTTTGAGGGCAAATCAACATCTGGCATGTGGGAGGCTTTCAAGTGTAAATTGATAGGGATTCAGGACCGGCACATTCCTGTAAGGATGAAGGATAAGTATGGCAAGTTTTGGGAACCTTGGATAACGAGTGACCCTAATCAAAGAGAAAAAGGAAGCTTTGTCAAAGGTTGGAGGCTGGGAACACACGAAGCAAGTGTGGAATACAAGGAAAGTAGAAAGAAACTTAAGCAAGGAGTAAGGAGAGCTAAAAGGGGTCATGAAAAAGCCTTGGCCAACAGGATTAAGGAAAGTCCCAAGGCTTTTTACACATATATAAAGAGCAAGAGGGTAGCCAGGGAGAGGGTTGGGCCACTCAAGGACAAGGGAGGGAATCTATGCGTGGGGCCAGAGGAAATGGGCGAGGTATTAAATGAGTGGTTTGCGTCAGTATTCACCAAAGAGAAGGACTTGGTGGATGATGAATCTGGGAAAGGGTGTGTAGATAGTTTGAGTCATTTTGAGATCAAAAAGGAGGCGGTATTGGGATTCTTGAGAAACATTAAGGTAGACAAGTCCCCAGGGCCTGATGGGATATACCCCAGAATACTGAGAGAGGCAAGGGAGGAAATTGCTGGGGCCTTGAGAGAAATCTTTGTATCCTCACTGGCTACAGAGGAATCCCAGAGGATTGGAGAATAGGCAATGTTGTTCCTTTGTTTAAGAAGGGTAGCAAGAATAATCCAGGTAATTACAGGCCGGTGAGTCTTACATCAGCGGCAGGGAAATTATTGGAGAGGATTCTTCGAGACAGGATTTATTCTCACTTGGAAATAAGTGGATGTATTCGTGAGAGGCAACATGGTTTTGTGAAGGGGAGGTCATGTCTCACGAACTTAGAACATAGAACATAGAAAGCCACAGCACAAACAGGCCCTTCGGCCCACAAGTTGCGCTGATCATATCCCTACCTCTAGGCCTATCTATAGCCCTAAATCCCATTAAATCCCATGTACTCATCCAGAAGTCTCTTAAAAGACCCCAACGAGTTTGCCTCCACCACCACCGACGTCAGCCGATTCCACTCACCCACCACCCTCTGAGTGAAAAACTTACCCCTGACATCTCCTCTGTACCTACCCCCCAGCACCTTAAACCTGTGTCCTCTCGTAGCAACCATTTCAGCCCTTGGAAATAGCCTCTGAGAGTCTACCCTATCCAGACCTCTCAACATCTTGTAAACCTCTATCAGGTCACCTCTCATCCTTCGTCTCTCCAGGGAGAAGAGACCAAGCTCCCTCAACCTATCCTCATAAGGCATGCCCCCCAATCCAGGCAACATCCTTGTAAATCTCCTCTGCACCCTTTCAATGGCTTCAACATCTTTCCTGTAATGAGGTGAACTTGATCGAGTTTTTCGAGGAAGTGTCGAAGATGATTGATGAGGGTAGGGCAGTGGATGTTGTCTACATGGACTTCAGTAAGGCCTTTGACAAGGTCCCTCATAGCAGACTGGTGCAGAAGGTGAAGTCGCATGGGATCAGAGGTGAGCTGGCAAGGTGGATACAAAACTGGCTCGGTCAAAGAAGACAGAGGGTAGCAGTGGAAGGGTGTGTTTCTGAATGGAGGGTTGTGACAAGTGGTGTTCCTCAGGGATCAGTGCTGGGACCTTTGCTGTTTGTAATATATATAAATTATTTGGAGGAAAATGTAACTGAATTGATTAGTAAGTTTGCAGATGACACAAAGGTTGATGGATTTGCGGATAGCGATGAGGACCATCAGAGGATACAGCAGGATATAGATCGGTTGGAGACTTGGGCGAAGAGATGGCAGATGGAGTTTAATCCGGACAAATGTGAGGTAATGCATTTTGGAAGGTCTAATCCAAATAGGAAATATACAGTAAATGGCAGAGCCTTTAAGAGTATTGATAGGCTAAGGGACCTGGGTGTACACAGGTCACTGAAAGTGGCAATGCAGGTGGAGAAGGTAGTCAAGAAGGCATACGGCATGCTTGCCTTCATTGGCCGGGGTATTGAGTTTAAAAATTGGCAAGTCATGTTGCAGCTTTATAGAACCTTAGTTCGGCCGCACTTGGAATATAGTGTTCAATTCTGGTCGCCACACTACCAGAAGAATGTGGAGACTTTGGAGAGCATACAAAAAAGATTTACCAGGATGTTGCCTGATATGGAGGGCATCAGCTATGAGGAGAGGTTGGAGAAACGTGGTTTGTTCTCATTGGAACGACGGAGGTTGAGGGGAGAACTGATAGAAGTCTACAAGATTATGAGAGGCATGGACAGAGTGGATAGTCAGAAGCTTTTTCCCAAGGTGGAAGAGTCAATTACTAGGGGGCCCAGGTTTAAGGTGTGAGGGGCAAGGTTTAAAGGAGGTAGTGACTTTTAAGGGGCGTCTTGACAAATATATGAATAGGATGGGAATAGAGGGATATGGTCCCCGGAAAGGTAGGGGGTTTTAGTTAAGTCGGGCATCATGGTCAGTGCAGGCTTGGAGGGCCGAAGGGCCTGTTCCTGTACTTACCCCAGTCCAATGTCGACATCTCCACATCTTGGTTATAGAATAAAGAGAGTCGCGGTGGAAGGTGTTTTTTTTCAGAATGGAGGGCTGTAGCTCATGTTGTTCCGCTGGGATCAGTGCCGGGACCTCTGTTGTAATTTATATAAATGATCTGGAGGAGAATGTAGGTGGTCTGATTAAACAAAAACAGAAAATGCTAGAAAATCTCAGCAGGTCTGACAGCATGTGTGGAGAGAGATCATGATGTGGAGATGCCGGCGTTGGACTGGGGTAAGCACAGTAAGAAGTCTCTCAGCACCAGGTTAAAGTCCAACAGGTTTATTTGGCAGCGCTAGCTTTCAGAGCCTCAAACTTCTTCTTCAGGTGAGTTACAGAACAAAGAGATCTAGGGGTACATGTTCATAGCTCCTTGAAAGTGGAGTCACAGGTGCACAGAATGGTGAAGAAGGCATTCGGCATGCTTGGTTTTATCGGTCAGAATATTGAATACAGGAGTTGGGACGTCTTGTTGTAGTTGTACAAGAAACATAGAAACATAGAAACCCTACAGTGCAGAAGGAGGCCATTCGGCCCATCGAGTCTGCACCGACCACAATCCCACCCAGGCCCTACTCCCACATATTTTACCCGCTAATCCCTCCAACCTACGCATCTCAGGACTCTAAGGGACAATTTTTAACCTGGCCAATCAACCTAACCTGCACATCTTTGGACTGTGGGAGGAAACCGGAGCACCCGGAGGAAACCCACGCAGGCACAAGGAAAATGTGCAAACTCCACACAGACAGTGACCCGAGCCGGGAATCGAACCCGGGACCCTGGAGCTGTGAAGCAGCAGTGCTAACCACTGTGCTACCGTGCCGCCCTTACATTGGTAAGGCCACACTTGGAATACTGTGTGCAATTCTGGTCACCCTATTATAGAAAGGATATTATTAAACAAGAAAGAATGCAGAAAAGATTTACTAGGATGCTACTGGGACATGATGGATTGAGTTATAAGGAGAGGCTGGATAGACTGGGACTTTTTTCTCTGGAGCGTAGGAGGCTGAGGGGTGACCATATTGGGGTCTATAAAATAATGAGGGGCACAGACAAGGTAGATCGTCAATATCTTTTCCCAAAGGAAGGGGAGTCTAAAACTAGAGGGCATAGGTTTAAGGTGAGAGGGGAGAGATACAAAAGTGTCCAGAGGGGCAATTTTTTCACACAGAGGGTGGTGAGTGTCTGGAACAAGCTGCCAGAGGCAGTAGTAGAGGCGGGTACAATTTTATCTCTTAAAAAGCATTTAGATCGTTACATGGGTACGATGGGTATAGAGGGATATGGGCCAAATGTGGGCAATTGGGATTAGTTTAGGTGTTTTAAAACAAAGGGCGGCATGGACAAGTTGGGCTGAAGGGCCTGTTTCCATGCTGTAAACCTCTATGATTATCTGACTCTAAGGAGATTGAGGTTCCGAAAGCTAGTGCTGCCAAATAAACCTGTTGGACTTTAACCTGGTGTTGTGAGAGATCAGAGCCAGCGTTTCAAGTCTGGATGAGCCTTGTCAAAGCTAAAGACAAAGAAAATCGGACATGATTTCTACACCTCAGTGAATTTGGGGCTTGATGCGATGCTGAACTCTTTTGCTGCCGCCTTCATCTCCGTGCTCACTTCTTTGGGCAGGAGTCCTTCCCCCGTTCAGCAGATCCTCTCACCCACCTCCAGCACTCCCCCTCTACCCGGACCCCGCCCTCTGCCCTCTTACCTGTTCTTGATCTTTTAATTGAGAACTGTCGGCGTGACATTGACCGTCTCAATTTCTCTGCCCCTCTCAACCACTCTAACCCGTCTCCTTCCAAACTTGCTGCACTTTGCTTCTCCAGGTCCAACCCTAACCATCAAACTCACCAACAAGGGTGTTCCAATTTCCACCCCTGTATCACCTTCACACGGTCCATCTCTGACACTTCCCTTCTCATCCTTGACCTCTCTGTCTCCATTTCTGGTGATAGACTGTTCACCAGTATCCATTACAAGCCCATCAAATCCCACAATTACCTTGATTACAGCTCTTCACACCCCACATTCTGATGTAGAGTGACTTCATCCCATTCCCTCAGTTCCTTCACCTCTGCCACATCTCTTCCAATGTTGTAACTTTCCAAGATAGCGCGGCTGATATGTCTTCCTTCTTCCTCAATTGTGGTTTTCCACCCAGTGTGGGTGACAGGGCTCTCAACCGCGTCCAACCCATCCCCAGGGCCACTGCTCTCACCCCCTCCCCTCCCTCCCAGAACCATGATAGGGACCCCTTGTCCCTCACCTTTCACCCCACCAGTCTCCGCATTCAAAGGATCATCCTCCGCCATTTCCACCAACTCCAGTGTGATGCTACTACCCAACACTCCTTCCCCTCACCACCTCCCCCCCCCCCCCCGACTCACCCACCCCTCTCACCTCCCACCCGCTACTCCCTGCCAGCATTCCGCAGGGACCGTTCTCTCCGGGACACCCTAGTCGGCTCCTCCATCACACCCAACACCTCACCCCCCACCTGCCCACGGCACCTTCCCATGCAATCACAGAAGGTGTAACACCTGCCCCTTTACCTCCTCCCTGCTCACCATCCCAGGTCCGAAACACCCCTTTCAGGTGAAGCAGCGCTTCACATGTGCCTCCTTCAATCTGGTTTATTGCATTCGCTGCTCCCAGTGCGGTCTACTCTACATCAGAGAGACCAAACGCAGACTGGGCGACCGCTTTGCTGAACACCTTCGGTCCGTCCGCAAGCAGGACCCAGAGCTTGCTGCCGCTTTGCCACTTCAACACCGCCCTGCCCCTCCTGTCCACATGTCCGTCCTGGGCCTTTTGCAATGTTCCAGCGAATCCCAACGCAAACTGGGGGAACAGCATCTCACCTTCCGATTGGGCACTTCACAGCCTTCCGGCCTGAACATTGAGTTCAACAACTTCAGAGCCTGAACTCTCCCCTCCACCTTCACCCCATTCCCATTAATTTTATTTCATTTCTTCTTTTCATCTCATTCATCCACTTTTATCACTTCTTATTCTTATTTTTACTTTTCCACTCCTGAATTTTGTCTTCCCGATTACCACATTGCCCTCCATGGGCAACTGCCACACTCCTCAGGTTGTCCGCTGAAAATCTCTACCTTTATTCTGCCATTCACACATTCCAACCACTAAATGGATGCTATTAGTGCCTTTCTCAGTCTTTATCATCACCATTTACATTCCCTTTGTCCAATTACAGCCCCCCTTCCCACACCCTCAGTATAAATCTTGTCCGATTTTATCTTCAGCTCTGATGAAGGGTCATCTAAACTCGAAACATTGGCTCTATTCTCTCTTCCACAGATGCTGTCAGACCCGCTGAGATTTTCCAGCATTTTCTGTTTTCGAGGAGACAGCAGGATATAGATAGACCGGAGACCTGGGTGGAGAAATGGCAGATGGAATTTAATCCATTTGAAAGGTCTAATGCAGGAGGGAGGTAGACAGTAAATGGCAAAACCCTTAGAAGCATTAACAAACAGGGATCTAGGCGTACAGGTCCACATTTCCCCGAAAGTGGCAAAACAAGTGGATAAGGTGGTCTGGAAGGCATACGGCATGCTTGCCTTCATCTGTCAGGCATAGAGTATAAAAATTGGCAAGTCGTGTTGCAGCTTTATAGAACTTTAGATAGGCCGCACTTGGAATATTGTGTTCAATTCTGGTCACCACACTGCCAGAAGGATGTGGAGGCTTTAGAGAGGGTACAGAAAAGATTTACCAGGATGTTGCCTGGTATGGAGGGCATTAGCTATGAGGAGAGGTTGGAGAAACTTGGGTTGTTTTCACTTGAATGTCAGAGGCTGAGGGCGACCTGATAGAAGTCTACAAAATAATGAGAGGCATGGACAGAGTGGATAGTTGGAGTCTTTTACCCAGGGTAGAAATGACAATTACTGGGGACATAGCTTTAAGGTGAAAGGGGGAAAGTTTAAAGGACATGTGAGAGACGGGTGTTTTTTACACAGAGGGCGGTAAGTGCCTGGAATGCGCTGCCAGAGGAGGTGGTGGGATCAGATACAATAGCAACGTTTAAGAGGTATCTTGACAGATAATGTGGATAAATGTGAGGTTATCCACTTTGGTGGCAAAAACAGGAAGAAAGATTATTCTCTGAATGGTGGCAGTTTAGGAAAAGGGGAAGTGCAACGTGACCTGGGTGTCACGGTGGAACAGTCGCTGAAGGTTGGAATGCAGGTACAGCAGGCGGTGAGGAAAGCTAATGGCATTCTGGCCTTCATAACAAGAGGATGTGAGTATAGGAGTAAGGATGTCTTGCTGCAGTTGTACAAGGCCTTGGTGAGGCCACACCTTGAGTATTGTGTGCAGTTTTGGTCTCCTAGCCTGAGGAAGGACATTCTTGCTATTGAGGGAGTCCAGCGAAGGTTCTCCAGACTGATTCCTGGAATGGCAGGACTGACATATGGAGGGAGACTGGATCGACTGGGCTTGTACTCACTGGAATTTAGAAGAATGAGAGGGGATCTCATAGAAACATATAAAATCCTGATGGGACTGGACAGGCTGGATGCGGGAAGAATGTTCCCGATGTTGGGGAAGTCCAGAACTAGGGGTCACAGTCTAAGAATAAGGGGTAAGCCATTCAGGACTGAGATGAGGAAGAACTTCTTCACTCAGAGAGTTGTGAACCTGTGGAATTCTCTCCCACAGAAAGCTGCTGGGGCCAATTCGTTAGATATGATCAAGAGGGAGCTGGACGTGGCCCTTGTGACTAAAGGGATCGAGGGGTATGGAGAGAAAGCAGGAGTGGGACTGAAAGTGCACGATCAACCATG
>NC_135812.1:110538302-110630802 GCF_964213995.1 Mustelus asterias | reverse complement strand
AAAGATGCTGCAGCTGGCGCATAGCCCATCACGTCTCCTTCCATCCCTCCCCCCATCTTATTGTGTAAGGAAGGAGGATAAAGACCAGGTGTGCACTAGTTTGTTGCATAGTCCTGGAGCCTGGTGTGTTTCCAGGCACTCCGAGTGGTGCCAGTTGTCTGTGCTCTCGATGTTCTCAGTCTGGACCACCTGCGGCACTCCATTGATGTGCCCAGTGGGTGCAGCGCTTGTTACAGTGGCCTCTGGAGGGATCACCATTTCCATTGGTGTGGGGGGGCCTGTATTGTAGGCTGGATGGCTGGGATATTGTGGCATTTGCTGGTTCTGAGACCGGTAGTGGGTAACATTGATTTTGTACATAGCGGGTACTGTGGCTACCACCTCACTGTTTGGATGCAGGGTATTGGCTGTGTACCCACTGCCAATATCTCATGGCCGTATGGTCTGAATGCTGATCGTTTGACCAGGCGTCAGAGGGCAGAGTCGGTGAGCATTGTGATCAGCGCACCCTTTCCCTCATAATCGGTGTTCCATGAGGGCGTCACTCATTGAGTTTGAGGCAGGAATTGTGGTCCTGTTCCTCTCGGAGAGGACACAGTATGTGTTTCCCAGGCTGAGGAATGCAGCACAGTAACCTGTGAGATTTGGAGCTTTGCTGATAGGCCCGTGTGCACCAGGGCTGTGTGACCATCGGTGTCGGGGCTGCTGCTGATAGGCCCGTGTGTGCCCAAAGTTTGAAATTCACCAGTTGGTGAGTATTGTTTGTCACCAGTCTGAGGGGTCCCGTGTGCGGCAAAGTGTCTCTTGAGCTTCATGGTGAGTGTGACTTGTCAAGCTTGGCAGGTAGTTTAGTTCAAACCAAGCTCCTTGAAGACTCTGGGCAGCTCCTTCAATGATAACATGCAGTTGTCGGTATGTGAGGCCTGTTTGAGTTCCTGGATTTAAACAAGACGGCACCTCTCATTGTGATGTCTCTGTCCTCCTCATGATCTGTGGTTTGACTGGTAAGGTGGCGCTGGAGAGGGCATCACAAAGCTCCTTACCACATTGGTAGATGATGCTGAGGTTGTAATATTGCGGTTTTCGCATCCCATGCGGATGTGAAGAGAGTTTTTTAGAATAGTTACAAATGGCTGATGATTAGTTAAATAAAGACGTGACATTTCCAGAACAAGGAGTTCCTTTTTGATTGGTGAATAATGAATCTCAATGTCAGTGAAGGCCCTTTCCAAAGGCTATTGATCTGTCATTCTGGGTAGGGTAGGTGCTGGGAGGAGTCAGCTCAAACAAATGCTCAAAGGTCAAGTATTGTAGCAGCAGTGGGGCCTGTTTGAGTTGGCTAGTGATTGTTGTGTGGTGAACACCATTCAGTGTCCAGTGTCCTCACTATAACAAAGAACGAATTACACCGACCAAGCACTGTACAGCGTGCTAGTCTACGGGAATGGCTATCTTTCATGTAGCCATTGTCTTGTCGGAGTCTGGCTTCACACCATCAGCTGTGAGTAAATGACTCACGTAAGGAATCTGGTTGACTCTGAATCTGCATTTCTCAGAGTTAAGCTCCAACTGTGAGGTCCTGCTTCTGTAGAGGACAAGACTAAACCTGCATCATATTCTTGTACAGTCAGTCCCCAAAATAGGATATTATCGACAATGCTTTCACTGAGCTAACCTGCAAAGAGTTCCTCTGTGCATCGCTGGAAGACCTCGCTGCCATTGAAGATCCGGTGGATCACACAAAGAAACCGATATCAGCCTAACGACAAGTTTCAAAGATTCTTCATCTGCCTCTGCCAAACCCGCTTTCCACTCCCAGGGTGCTGAACACCTTCGAACCTGGCATGTCCTCTATCACTCGGAGGGTGAGGAGGTCTGAGCTGCCACCTTATTCAAGTATGCTGGGTTAATGTAAACCCTGACTGCAACCCCCATTGCTGGAACCCACTCTATCCTCAATTGCAGGAGTTCTGATGTTGAATGCTGCATCTGAGGCAGCTCATTGACTACTTCCTGCTTCATGACAATTGCAACTCTTCTGAGCACAAACTATTGGTGATATTGAAACAGCCGGTCTCAAGTTGAGATTACTGGCAGCTTCTCAATGATGTTGCAGTTGAAAAGGTCTTTGTACACTCTCATTCTGGGACCTGGTGTTGTTAAGCTTGTACCTCTGGATTAGGTAAGGGAGTCTAAAACTAGAGGGCATAGGTTTAAGGTGAGAGGGGAGAGATACAAAAGTGTCCAGAGGGGGAATGTTTTCACACAGAGGATGGTGAGTGTCTGGAACAAGCTGCCAGAGGCAGTAGTAGAGGCGGTACAATTTTGTCTTTTAAAAAGCGTTTAGACATTTACATGGGTAAGATGGGTACAGAGGGATATGGGCCAAATGCGGGTAATTGGGACTTTCTTAGGGCTTTAAAAAAAAGGGTGGCATGGACAAGTTGGGCCGAAGGGCCTGTTTCCATGTTGTAAACCTCTGTGACTTGGATGTGACCCAGTGTGATGCCGTTCAAACACCTAACAGTAGTCTTGTGTTCTTGTCGATTATATGAAACTTGAAACTGTCCTGTGTGTGGAGAGTGGCCACACCTTCCATGTGGATGGTTTGTCTGCCATAGGCCACGGTGTCCCCCTGGGTATTAGGCAGCTGTGTATGGCTCCAGCTTTCGGCTCGGCAAAATGTTACACTTTGCTCCGGTGTCTGTCTTTATCTTCTGTTTTGTGTTGCTGCAAATCATGTTGAGCGGGGTGAAGATCACACTCGTTCCTGTGACACTGTCAATACTCACAGTCGAGTGTTATTGGAGGCTCAGTGATTTCACTGCTCTGGCTGAGCTCCAGTTCATTTGGCTTTTATCAGAGGAAAGCTGCTGTGACTTTGATCTGCTGCATTTTGCAAAGTGACTCCACTTTCTACGTTTGTTGCTGCATTTACCCATATGCCAAAGATGCAGCTCTGTTCTGAGGGTGATGGTACACAGTCAGAGCTGTGTCCTGTACCGCAAAAGCTTCAATTTCCCACCTAAACTCCTTGCTGCTTTTTCCAGGCTGTTTAATATTTAATGGCTGTTTTCAGTGTGAAATCTTTCTCTTGTTCTAGCTGCTGTAAACTCCGCAGACTATTCAATCCCTGACTAACTCAGCAATAAAGGAACCAAATGCACATTTTCAGTTGCCATCGAGGATTATATCCTCAGATCTTGGTTCCTGAAGTTAAATGCTTTGCCTGTTGAATATTTTGTTCTTCACTGGAAGGCAAATGTTCTCAAACTTTTTTAGGCTTATTTTAGGGTCCTCTTTCAACAAGTGATTCAAATTTCTCGACAGTCTTGGGGCTGCTAGATTTAATAAGGAGTGAGCTTGTACTTCCACTCCATCTCACAGCTCACCCAGCCGTCCACAGTGTTTTGATTGAATATGAGAGGGCCTGAAGCCCTGTGTCAACTCCTGACACCATGTAGAACTGCTGGGTTCCCAAAGACTGGTGACTAAGGACTTGTAACAAACAATAGTTTATTCACTGACTGAGCAGCCATTCCATTTCTGGAATTCTGGCTGCACTCTGGGGAGAAGGCCTCTGCTTCTGTCACCTGACCTTTTATGTAACCACATTGTCATGGCGACCTGGCCTACAGTGTCCATTATTGGGCTCTAGATTTACAAGAAGGTTTGATATTCTTTCATGGGATTGGGTGTCACTGGCAGGACTGCAGAGCTTGGACCTGATCCCTTGGTTGTGGGATCACTTAGCTCTGTCTATCACTTGCTGCTTATGCTGTTTGGCATGCAGGATGACCTGTGTTGTAGCTTCACAGGTTGACACCTCATTTTTGGGTACGCCTGGTGTTGCTCCTGGCATGCCCTCCTACATTCTCCATTGAACCAGGGTTGATGCCGTGGCTTGGTGCTAATGGTAGAGTGGGGGATATATCGGGCCATGAGGTTACACATTGGGGTTAAGTAAAATTTTCTTGCTGCTGTGATGGCCCACAGTGCCTCATGGATGCCCAGTCTTGAGTTGCTAGATTTGTCCACACAACACAATGGAGGGTATCCTCAATATGAAGATCGGACTTTGTCTCGACAAGGACTGTGCACTGGTCACTCCTACCGATACTGTCATGGACAGATGCATCTGTGGCAGGCAGGTTGGTGAGAAAGATCAAATGTGTTTTTCCCTCTTGTGGGTTTCCTCACTACCTGCAATGTTGGCAGTCTAGCAGTGATGTCCTTTAGGATCCGACCAGCTCGCTTTGTGGTGATGCTACTGAGCTAACATTGGTGATGGACATTGAAATCCCCCACGCAGAGTACATTCTGCCTTACGGCTCTCAGTGCTTCCTCCAAGTGGTGTTCAGCTTGGAGGAATACTGAGTCTTCAACTGAGGGGGGGATAGCACGTGGAAATCAGCAGGAGATTTCCTTGCCCATGTTTGACTTGGTGCTGTGAGACTTCATTGGGTCCAAAGTCAATGATGAGGACTCCCAGCTGTATACCATTGTGCCGCCTGCTGCCTCTGCTGGGTCTGTCCTGCTGGTGACATGGGACATTCCCAGGGTTTCTGATGGTGTCTCTGTAAGGGATGGTTCCATGAGTAGGACAATATCAGGCTGTTTTGTGACTGTGGAACCTCTCTCCCAACTTTAGCACAAGCCTCCTGTTGATGAGGGGGACTTTGAGCTGAGTGCTTGTGTCATTTCTGTTGAGGTTTTATCAGGAATTCAGGTTCACCGGAGCAAATACAAATAATGAAAAAATCCTCGCAAGATGGGAACACTTGGAGTAATAGTGCTGATTTTGGAGTAACATTCTAATTCAAATAGCTAAATGTACTAATGGGAATAGGATGGTGAAATACTGCTGTTCTCTGTGATTTCCTGTCCATTATACAGAAGGAAAAACATCCATTTCTATCTAAATCTTAGACAGCTTCACTGGAGCATTATCTAACACGGCAAGACACAGACTCACAAGATAGAAGCTCAAACGATGGAAAGCTTGGCCAAGAGGTGGATTTTTACGGTGTCTTAAAGGCGGAAGTAGGTTCAAGAGGAGCAGGGAGGGAGTTCCAGATTGAGGAACCTTCATCACTGAGGATGCACAAGGGGCAAAGTGGGAGGGGTGGAGATGTTTTGGAGGATTGTAGCTGGAGGGAATTCCAGAGATAGGGAGGTAAAATTTGACAATAAGGAGGGGGGAAATATATGGCTTGGGCGTGAGGTTGGGAACTTGTCTTGGGATTAAATGTGACACTAAGATTGTGAACAGACTGGCTTCACCTAGGGCAGGGAGTGGAATGGAATTGGTAGCTAAGGAACAGAATTTTGAGTGGGGACCAATGTTTAATTGGGAGAGAATTCTGCTGATCCAGTACCGGGCGGCAGGTGAGAAGTCGGATAATTCAGCATCAGTGCAGCAGATTGGGGGTGAGGTAGAGTGGGGTATCCTCAGACCACAGGTGAAAACTGGTGCTGTGTGTTTGGATGGTGATGGTGAGAGGATTACTGGGAGTGCTCCAGAGGTAATGATTTGGGAGCAGGGAGAAAAGTCAATCTCTGGCAATGATTAGATAAGAATGGAACCAGGTGAGAATGTGCCACCCAATTGGCCAATAGGGGAGAGACATTGGCGGAAGGTGATTAAGTCACCATGTCAAACGGTTCTGATTGGTCGAGCTGGACAAGGAGGGAGCAAAGCCTCGTTGGTACAGTGACTGCGGAAGAATCCTGATTGGAGAGATTCAGAACTGGAGTCTCAGAAAAGCTGGACTTGCGAGATAGCAACATTTCAAAACTTTGGAAAGGGAACTTGGCGATGGTTCGGTGTTTGCAAGGATGGCAGTGTCCAGGGTTGTTTTTCCAATATAAAGAGGGCTGTTGACGACAGCAGATTTGAAGTAGAGAGGGAGAGAGAATCCTTAACAACATCAGCCTGGGTGGTCAATTTAATGGGAGCAGAATCGAGTTCAGAGAAGCCATGAGGGAGATCGGAAAGAAACTGGAGAAAGGTGTGAGGTTACGGCTAGGGAGGAACATTCAAAGAAACTGCCTCATTGGCAGGCGGAAACCATGTGGCAAAGGCCGCAGATTGGATTGGATTGCCTCAATTTTTGTGATGAAGAAGTCCATGAACTTCTTGTGCTTGTTGTTGGGGGAGGGGGTGGAGGGGAGGGGGATTGTGGAATATGACACTGTTTTGATCCCATAGTGTTTTACACGGTCCAATCAGGTGTGGCAGTGAATGGTTAAAGCATTGCCCTTTAAGTCTCAATCTCTTGACCTTAAAGGAGCCGAGATGAGACTGTACCAGGGAGAACCGTCATTCCCCAACTCTTTCTCTATCACCCTGAAATTAATTTTTCTTCAGATAATGATCCAATTTTCTTTCGAAAGCCATAATTGAATCTGTCTCCACCACACTGTCAGACAGAACATCCCTGATCCTAACCACTCGCTGTGTGAATCTGTCTCCACCACACTCTCAGACAGTACATTCCAGATCCTAACCACTCGCTGTGTGAATCTGTCTCCACCACACTCTCAGACAGTACATTCCAGATCCTAACCACTCGCTGTGTGAATCTGTCTCCACCACACTCTCAGACAGTACATTCCAGATCCTAACCACTCGCTGTGTGAATCTGTCTCCACCACACTCTCAGACAGTACATTCCAGATCCTAACCACTCGCTGTGTGAATCTGTCTCCACCACACTCTCAGACAGAACATTCCAGATCCTAACCACTCGCTGTGTGAATCTGTCTCCACCACACTCTCAGACAGAACATTCCAGATCCTAACCACTCACTGTGTGAACATGACTCCACCGCACTCTCAGACAGAACATTCCAGATCCTAACAAGTAGCTATGTATAAATTAATTTCCTCATGTTACCATTGGACCATTGGCCATTTGTAGATTTAAGGATACAGGTCTCTGCTCCCACTGACAGGATCAGACTCATTCAGGACCTTCCTTTTTTCACAAGTGAATGACCTGGATGAATGAGTGGAGATTAATAGTTTGCAGATGAGTTTTAACAGAAACCGATCCGATGCAGATCAAAGAGAAAGTTACAAAGGGCCGAGGGCAGGTTCACTGAATGAGTTGAAGTTGGGGGATTGTGAGGTCAGGAAACTTCTTTGGGATCCAAGGAAAACAAATGATTAAAAACTGAGAAACAGCGGAGGAGTCAAAAGATTCCAGGACCCATGAAATGCTAAATGACAGCACCCGGAAACAAGTGCAAGGCTAATGAGATGGTCTTCTTTATCGGGGCTGGTGGACAAGGCCTGGAAGTTACATTAGTTTTACGAAGCCTTCCCCAGCCCATATTTAAAGTAGTGTGTTCAGTTCAGGGTCGCACCCTTACAGGGAGTACAGATTCACCAGAATGGTACTGAAATGGGTAATTTAAAGCAGCTGATATAGTCCAGGCTTTGTATCTTTGTCACGATCAAAGGGTGATTGCATTGACCTGAGAGAATCCCTCTTCTGCCCAGCATGGTGGGGCCAATCCGAAAGGAGCAGTGAGTTTGGGATGTCTCCAGTTTAATTCTTTCTTGTGGTGAGAGCCCTGGATCTGTGACAGACCATCTGATGGACTTTGTCGATTGGAAAAGCACTTGCTGTGTGTTTCTATACATTAGTCTGCTTCCCTCCTGATTTCGAGTTTCTCGCTGAGGATTTGAGTTTGTTTTCTCTCGCTTTGCAGGGGATCGAGACGGGAATTAATGAATTCTGCCAGAGTGAATTGACTGGGGCTGAGCTCCAGAGAGGATTGAAGGTAAGTCACTAAGTACTCAGATTGAGAGTATGTACATGCTCTGTGTAACGGGAGCCCCTGGCTCGGTGAGGAGTCAGACTCCCCCCACACACACACCCCCCTCCTTTGCCAATGTCAGGAATCTCCCCCTCGACCCCCACCGGAGCTCCAATTGTCTCAGGTTAAACAGAAGCATTTTTTATTTGTGACTGAGGTGCGGCAGGGAGTGGCAGAGGAAGGTGCAACTGGGAGGGGGTGTGTGCTGGCAAGGAAGGGGTAGATTGGGAGGGGGGCAAGGTTCAACACAGATGTCAAGGGGATGTATTTTACACAGAGGGTGGTGAGGGCCTGGAATGCACTGCCGGGCAAGGTGATTGAGGCGGACACGCTGGGATCGTTTAAGACTTATCTAGATAGCCACATGAACAGACTGGGAATAGAGGGATACAAAAGAATGGTCTAGTGGGCACATGAGCAGCGCAGGCTTGGAGGGCCGAAGGGCCTGTTCCTGTGCTGTATTGTTCTTTGTTCTTTGGAAGATGGAAATAGAGGGGGTGGGGGGGAGAGGGGTGTGAAGGTAGGGGGGTGAGGGAGGTGATGGTGAGGGGAGAGGGGGGAGGAGGGAGGAGGAGGGGATGGGAGGGGGAGGGGATGGGAGAGGGAGAGTGAGGTGGGGGGAGGGTGGGGGGGGAGAGGGGTGTGAGCGTAGAGGGGTGAGGGGAGGGTGGGGGGGGAGAGGGGTGTGAGCGTAGAGGGGTGAGGGGAGGGGGGGACGGGGGGAGGGGATATATTTCTGTCTCAGTCATCTTAACAAAGTTAGCACAAATCTGAAAGTATTTTCTGTGCTTTCCACATCCCACCCATCTCCTGATCTGCTACAACACAGCGTCCATTCAGCCTGAGACCAGCCACAGTCTGCTAGGACTGAGTAGATGTGTTAGAACAATATCACACGCTGTCTGCTGGGATTAAAGCCTGCAGTCCCTGAGGGAGAACCGGAGTGAAGACTTTGGAAGACACAGTTACAGCCGAATAGAGCAAGGAGATCCCACTTTCCTGCTCCCTCTCTGTGTGCCTGACCTGCAGGCTCCCTCCTGTCATGCTGAAAATTGCTATTAAAAGCTCTCCTCTGTTCACTGTCTCCTCATTTCATTTTGTGTATTTGTAACCTTCAAATTTGCAAACCCTGGCTTAGTCGTTGTCAGTCTAAGCTCTTCCCAAAGCCCAACTAAAAATATATTGCTAACTAAATACTAACAGAGCTTCATCTGAAACCTGTCATTCTGATCTTGTGTTGGGGTCAGTTTAGCTGCTTTTCCAGCCAGAACTATTAATGGACAGAATTCCATACACTTGCCTCAGAATGCGTTTCACTCTGACAGTTCCAGTGAATGTTGGTCGCTCTTTATTCTCCCCAGGACAGGAATATAAATGAGGAGAATGGACTGATTCACACAGTTACCGAGCAAGGTCAAAAACAATGGGTAGCACAGTGGTTAGCACTGCTGTCTCACAGCTCCAGGGACCTGGGTTCGATTCCCAGCTTAGGTCACTGTCTGCATGGGTTTCCTCCCACAGTCCAAAGATGTGCAGATTAGGTTGATTGGCCATGCTAAACTGCCCCTTAGTGTCCCAGGATGTGTAGGTTAGAGGGATTAGCAGGGTAAATATGTGGGGATAGGGCCTGGGGTGGGATTGTTTATGGTGTGGACTCAATGGGCCGAATCCTTCTGCACTGTAGGGTTTCTATGATTCTATGATCCAACCTCATTGAGGATACCTCAGCAATGGTTTGGGTTTGGTTCATTCTGTCACTCCTAAAGCTGCGGCGAAGGAATCCTGTCCCCACTGGGGCAGATTACCCAATGGGCGTCTGCGTGGAATCAAATACTGGAGTTAGAGCAAAGGTTTGGAAAGTAGCTGATGTAACAGAATTTATTAAAGAACCGTAGGGACGACCCCGGAAAGAGGGGCAATGAAGCAGACAGCAGTTCCGGGTAAAATGTTACAAGGGATTCTAATTGAGGGAACAGTGAAAGATTTGAGGAATTATAGGAGAGTAACGGGGAGTTAGCCTGCATTTAGGGAAGGCACCTTGCTGAACCAATCGATTGGAATTCTTTAAAGAAATGACAAGTCTTATTGAAAACTGAATTCCTGCAGCTGTGTTGCAATTTGGATTTTAGCTCAGCTCCCAATCCTGAGGCAGCAGGGGGAAGGGTGTGAGACGCTGGGGTGGGGGGGGAAGGGTGTGAGACGCTGGGGTGGGGGGAATGTTGGAGACGCTGGGGCGGGGGGAAGGGTGTGAGACGCTGGGGCGGGGGGAAGGGTGTGAGACGCTGGGGTGGGGGGAAGGGTGTGAGACGCTGGGGCGGGGGGAATGTTGGAGACGCTGGGGCGGGGGGAAGGGTGTGAGACGCTGGGGCGGGGGGAAGGGTGTGAGACGCTGGGGTGGGGGGAAGGGTGTGAGACGCTGGGGCGGGGGGAAGGGTGCGAGACGCTGGGGCGGGGGGAAGGGTGTGAGACGCTGGGGCGGGGGGAAGGGTGTGAGACGCTGGGGCGGGGGGAAGGGTGTGAGACGCTGGGGCGGGGGGAGGGGTGTGAGACGCTGGGGCGGGGGGAAGGGTGTGAGACGCTGGGGCAGGGGGAAGGGTGTGAGACGCTGGGGCGGGGGGAAGGGTGTGAGACGCTGGGGCGGGGGGAAGGGTGTGAGACGCTGGGGCGGGGGGAAGGGTGTGAGACGCTGGGGCGGGGGGAAGGGTGTGAGACGCTGGGGCGGGGGGAAGGGTGCGAGACGCTGGGGCGGGGGGAAGGGTGTGAGACGCTGGGGCAGGGGGAAGGGTGTGAGACGCTGGGGCAGGGGGAAGGGTGTGAGACGCTGGGGCGGGGGGAAGGGTGTGAGAGGCTGGGGCGGGGGGAAGGGTGTGAGACGCTGGGGCGGGGGGAAGGGTGTGAGAGGCTGGGGCGGGGGGAATGTTGGAGACGCTGGGGCGGGGGGAAGGGTGTGAGACGCTGGGGCGGGGGGAAGGGTGTGAGACGCTGGGGCGGGGGGAATGTTGGAGACGCTGGGGCGGGGGGAAGGGTGTGAGACGCTGGGGCGGGGGGAAGGGTGTGAGACGCTGGGGCGGGGGGGGAGGGTGTGAGACGCTGGGGCGGGGGGGGAGGGTGTGAGAGGCTGGGGCGGGGGGAATGTTGGAGACGCTGGGGCGGGGGGAAGGGTGTGAGACGCTGGGGCGGGGGGAAGGGTGTGAGACGCTGGGGCGGGGGGAATGTTGGAGACGCTGGGGCGGGGGGAAGGGTGTGAGACGCTGGGGCGGGGGGAAGGGTGTGAGACGCTGGGGCGGGGGGGGAGGGTGTGAGACGCTGGGGCGGGGGGGGAGGGTGTGAGAGGCTGGGGCGGGGGGAAGGGTGTGTGAGGCTGGGGCGGGGGGAAGGGTGTGAGAGGCTGGGGCGGGGGGAAGGGTGTGAGAGGCTGGGGCGGGGGGAAGGGTGTGAGACGCTGGGGCGGGGGGAAGGGTGTGAGAGGCTGGGGCGGGGGGAAGGGTGTGAGACGCTGGGGCGGGGGGAAGGGTGTGAGACGCTGGGGCGGGGGGAAGGGTGTGAGAGGCTGGGGCGGGGGGAAGGGTGTGAGAGGCTGGGGCGGGGGGAAGGGTGTGAGAGGCTGGGGCGGGGGGGAGGGTGTGAGAGGCTGGGGCGGGGGGGAGGGTGTGAGAGGCTGGGGCGGGGGGAAGGGTGTGAGAGGCTGGGGCGGGGGGAAGGGTGTGAGAGGCTGGGGCGGGGGGAAGGGTGTGAGAGGCTGGGGCGGGGGGAAGGGTGTGAGAGGCTGGGGCGGGGGGAAGGGTGTGAGAGGCTGGGGCGGGGGGAAGGGTGTGAGAGGCTGGGGCGGGGGGAAGGGTGTGAGAGGCTGGGGCGGGGGGAAGGGTGTGAGAGGCTGGGGCGGGGGGAGGGTGTGAGAGGCTGGGGCGGGGGGGAGGGTGTGAGAGGCTGGGGCGGGGGGAAGGGTGTGAGAGGCTGGGGCGGGGGGGAGGGTGTGAGAGGCTGGGGCGGGGGGAAGGGTGTGAGAGGCTGGGGCGGGGGGAAGGGTGTGAGAGGCTGGGGCGGGGGGAAGGGTGTGAGAGGCTGGGGCGGGGGGAAGGGTGTGAGAGGCTGGGGCGGGGGGAAGGGTGTGAGAGGCTGGGGCGGGGGGAAGGGTGTGAGAGGCTGGGGCGGGGGGAAGGGTGTGAGAGGCTGGGGCGGGGGGAAGGGTGTGAGAGGCTGGGGCGGGGGGAAGGGTGTGAGAGGCTGGGGCGGGGGGAACGGTGTGAGAGGCTGGGGCGGGGGGAAGGGTGTGAGAGGCTGGGGCGGGGGGAAGGGTGTGAGAGGCTGGGGCGGGGGGAAGGGTGTGAGAGGCTGGGGCGGGGGAAGGGTGTGAGACGCTGGGGCGGGGCAGCAGGGGGAATGTTGGAGACGCTGGGGCGGGGGGAAGGGTGTGAGAGGCTGGGGCGGGGGGAAGGGTGTGAGACGCTGGGGCGGGGGGAAGGGTGTGAGACGCTGGGGCGGGGTGGGGGGATGTTGGAGACGCTGGGGCGGGGGGAAGGGTGTGAGACGCTGGGGCATGGGGGGGGGGAATGTTGGAGACGCTGGGGCATGGGGGGGGGGAATGTTGGAGACGCTGGGGCATGGGGGGGGGGAATGTTGGAGACGCTGGGGCATGGGGGGGGGAATGTTGGAGACGCTGGTGTTGGAGACGCTGGGGCGGGGGCAGCAGGGGGAATGAACAGTGAAAGCTTTGCCAGGTTTATGCGGGGATTTGGGAATTTGCGAATAAGCAAAAGCAGCTTCTGAACCAACCTGGGAAGGGATCAGTCGGTCGGTTTTCTTAGGGGTTTAATTACACTCTCCTGCTTCATCCCCGTTGCTATTAATATCCCATTTGCTCTTGTACCAGGTCAAACTGCTCTGTTTCTTCAGCGAGCTTTCACCACCCTGACAGGGTCCAGCCTCCAAGGACAAGAGCAGCAGACTTGGTTTTTTCCCAGGGTGGAAGTGTCAGTTACACGGGGGCATGGGTTCAAGGTGAGGGGGGGAAAGTTTAAGGGAGATGTGCGGGGGGAAGTTTTTCACACAGAGAGCGGTGGGTGCCTGGAACGCGCTGCCAGGGGAGGTGGTGGAGGCACATCAGCAACATTTGAGAGGCATCTGGATGGGTGCATGGATAGGGAGGGAATAGAGGGATACGGACCGAGTAAGGGCAGAAGGGTTTTTTTTTTAGTTTAGTTAGGGCACCATGATCAGCACGGGCTTGGAGGGCTGAAGGGCCTGTTCCTCTGCTGTACTTCTCTTTATTCAATCACAAAGGAACACCACGACCTGCAGATTCCGCCCCAAGTCACTCAATCCCGACTTGAGCCTACATTTCCGTCCCTGCTCTGTAGCTGTGTTGAAACCCTGGAATTCTTTCCCTAACAGCTGCTGGGTGTATCTACATCATGTGGACTGCAGTGGACCGTGTGAAGCTGGCTCCAGTAACTGACTATAACAGTTCAATGTGCAGGTTATTGCTCAGATTTATGCAGTCTATTAGTAAAAGATTGTTTTGGTAATTTGGGCGGGAAACGTTCGAGGGATGTGGATTTGCTGCATTCTCACTTGTTCCGTATTGCTGATTTAATGACCAGGTTTAACCTGATCAGAAAAACATGCGACTTGTTGTTCTCTTCCCGACGAGCTCCTGCCTGAGGATTTGTTTCAGAATTCATTATCCTTCTGAGCTTGACTGGATTGAAGATTGTTTTACACACACATCTGCTGCCCAGTAAGCTGCTTCCCTCACCACGTGGGGACATCCTCACTGACCTGATGTAATTGGGTCATCAGAGCTGTACTCAGATTAACTGCGTTAATCATCACTCAAAGTGAATCACCCCATCTCCCCGGATCAATCCCGTCTGACTGAACCACTCCTCCCGTGCCCAATTGTACCATCTGATAGAAACACAGAATAGGGGAACAGGAGCAGGCCATTCAGCCCTTCAACATTGGTCCAGCACTCATTCTGATCATGGCTGCTCATACAACTCACTAACCTGACCCTGCCTTCCCCCCATATCCTTTAATCCCATTCGCCCCAAGTGCGATATCTAATTCCTTCTTGAAAAAATGTAATGTTTTGGCCTCAACGACTTCCTGTGGTAATGAACTCCACAGGCTCACCACTCTTAGGGTGAAGACATTTCTCCTCATCTCCGTCCTAAATGGTCTACCCTGAATCCTCAGACTGTGACCCCCTGGTTCTGGACTCCCCCCACCATCGGGAACATCTTCCCTGCATCTACCCTGTCTAGTCCTGTTAGAATTTTATAAGTCTCTATGAGATCCCCCCCTCATTCATCTGAACTCCAGTGAAAACAATCCTAACCTAGTCAATCTCTCCTCATACATCAGTCCCGCAATCCCCGGAATCAGCCTGGTAAACCTTCGCTGCACTCCCTCGAGAGCAAGAACATCCTTCCTCAGAAAAGGAGATCAAAACTGCACACAATACTCTCGGTGTGGCCTCACCAAGGCCCTGTATAATTGCAACAACACATCCCTGCTCCTGTACTCAAAACCTCTCGCAATGAAGGCCAACATACCATTTGCCTTCTTTACTGCCTGCTGCACCTGCATGCTTACCTTCAGCGACTGGGGCACAAGGACACCCAGGTCCCGCTGCACACTCCCCTCTCCCAATTTATAGCCGTTCGGATAATAATCTGTCTTCCTATTATTGCTATTGAAGTGGATAACCTCACATTTATCCACATTATGCTGCATCTGCCACACACTCAGCCTGTCCAAATCACACTGAAGCATCTCTGCATCCTCCTCACAGCTCACCCTCCCACCCAACTTTGTATCATCTGCAAATGTGGAGATAATACATTCAGTTCCCTCTTCCAAACCATTCATATATAATGTGAACAGTTGGGGTCAGAAGCGGACTTCACTTTTGGTGACCGTGTGCTCTGCCTCTGTGCTGTGGTCCTGACATCAGGCCCCACTCCCCCGTGACCTGGTGCTTCACCTCCTGTGCTGTCAAGCCCCACCTCAAATGACATCACTGCCCCCTGACCACCTTCAGCTCACACAAGAATACAAGAAGCACACAGCGCCCCGCACACGGCTCCCTGCACACGGCTCCCTGCACACGGCTCCCTGCACACGGCTCCCTGCACACGGCTCCCTGCACACGGCTCACTGCACACGGCTCGCTGCACACGGCTCGCTGCACACGGCTCCCTGCACACGACTCCCTGCACACGGCTCCCTGCACACGGCTCGCTGCACACAGCTCCCTGCACACGGCTCGCTGCACACGGCTCCCTGCACATGACTCCCTGCACACAGCTCCCTGCACACAGCGCCCTGCACACGGCTCCCTTCACACGGCTCGCTGCACACGGCTCGCTGCACACGGCTCCCTGCACACGGCTCGCTGCACACGGCTCCCTGCACACGACTCGCTGCACACGGCTCGCTGCACACAGCTCCCTGCACACAGCGCCCTGCACACGGCTCCCTTCACACGGCTCGCTGCACACGGCTCCCTGCACACGGCTCCCGGCACACAGCTCCCGGCACACGGCTCACTGCACACGGCCCTCTGCACACGGCTCCCTGCACACGGCTCCCTGCACACGGCTCCCTGCACACGGCTCACTGCACACAGCGCCCTGCATACGGCTCCCTGCACACAGCTCCCTGCACACGGCTCGCTGCACACGGCTCACTGCACACGGCTCCCTGCACACGGCTCACTGCACACAGCGCCCTGCATACGGCTCGCTGCACACGGCGCCCTGCACACGGCTCCCTGCACACGGCTCCCTGCACACAGCTCCCTGCACACGGTTCGCTGCACACAGCTCCCTGCACACGGCTCGCTGCACACGGCTCCCTGCACACAGTTCCCTGCACACGGCACGCTGCACACAGCTCCCTGCACACAGCTCTCTGCACACAGCTCCCTGCACACGGCGCCCTGCACACAGCTCCCTGCACACAGCTCGCTGCACACGGCTCCCTGCACACGGCTCCCTTCACACGGCTCGCTGCACACAGCTCCCTGCACACAGCGCCCTGCACACAGCGCCCTGCACACGGCTCCCTTCACATGGCTCCCTTCACACGGCTCGCTGCACACAGCTCCCTGCACACAGCGCCCTGCACACGGCTCCCTTCACACGGCTCGCTGCACACGGCTCGCTGCACACGGCTCGCTGCACACGGCTCCCTGCACACGGCTCGCTGCACACGGCTCGCTGCACACGACTCGCTGCACACGGCTCACTGCACACAGCTCCCTGCACACAGCGCCCTGCACACGGCTCCCTTCACACGGCTCGCTGCACACGGCTCCCTGCACATGGCTCCCGGCACACAGCTCCCGGCACACGGCTCACTGCACACGGCCCTCTGCACACGGCTCCCTGCACACGGCTCACTGCACACAGCTCCCTGCACATGGCTCACTGCACACAGTTCACTGCTTCAGTGCTTTTTAACTGATGAAAACAGGCCTGTAATTACTGAGTTGAAATCCGAGCCTCCGTGTTATCAGCGATGGTCATTATTGCGATCTGCGTGTCCGGAGGTCCGCTGACCTGGAACTGGCTGATGAACAGTGAGATGGGGCGGCACGGTAGCACAGTGGTTAGCACTGCTGATTCACAGCTCCAGGGACCTGGGTTCGAATCCCGGCTTGGGTCACTGTCTGTGTGGAGTTTGCACATTCTCCCCGTGTCTGCGTGGGTTTCCTCCGGGTGCTCCAGTTTCCTCCACAGTCCAAAGATGTGCGGGTTAGGTTGATTGGCCATTGTAAATTGCCCCTTAGTGTCCTGGGATGCATAGGTTAGAGGGATTAGTGGGTAAATATGTAGGGATATGGGGATAGGACCTGGGTGGGATTGTGGTTAGTGCAGACTCGATGGGCCGAATGCCTCTTTCTGCACTGTAGGGGTTCTATGGAGGAATCAGTGCACCGCTGATGTGACTACAGCACAGCTCAGGCCAGTGCCAACAGAATGAGCCAGAAGAAGTCCAGGTGCAGGAGCAAATACTCCAGTCAGGTGGAGTCCAGAGAGTCCAAGTCCAATATCAGTGGCTTCGATGTCTGGCAGGATTCCGTTCTTCATCCAAAAGAGACTTCCTGAAGGTCAGTATTGGGAGTGATGGGGGATGGCGGTTACTCACCGGTTATAACTGTCTGCGAGTGAACACCAGGGTATCAGACCAGCAAATAGTGGCTCCATTTGAAAAACAGAATATAGACAAGAAAATACAGAGGAAGGACATGTTTGTAATCCATGGCTTTTCACACGCACTTCTTCACAAAATCACCAATAACATCACCGTGGGTAAAACCTTGCAAAGACGCACTTGCAATCATCAATGTTGGTGAACTTGTCCAATGTTCCCGATTATTGTACTTTGCAGATAATTTTTAGTGGAAAGGACATTCTCCAGAGGCATTCGCGACAGATATCATTCAAAATATTTTCAGATGTTTGTCTGAAAACCATCACACACAAATCTGTACAAATCGTCTCATCATTATTAATGAAATGAATTGTTCACTTCATCTTCAAAAACATTTGTGTCTGTGTTCTCTTGATAGAATTCAGTTATTTTTTTACAGCAATGTTGTAAAGCATGGAAAATAAATCCATTTTCTTCAGAGATTCACTTCTACTCTGCAATTGCACCATTATTGTGTCACAAATAACATTGACAGTCTCAATGATGATCTTCTCTTTCCCTTTCAAAATGGTTTATCTGGTTTTGTAAAAGTAACTTCCTGTGTCTTGTACGCTTCTCTATTCTTTGTTAACGTTAGTATCTCTGCTTCCACAGAGTGAGAGTCATTTTAAACTTCCATGACAAAACTTTTAACTGAGTTGAAGCAGTTGATAAAGTTGCATCAACATTTTGCAATGATTGGCTGGTGGCACTGATTCTTTAAAGTAAATGATTCCAGAAAACAATAAAAGCAGCAATATCGTACTTTTCAAACTTCTCTGCCAATGATTTTGCTTCAGTTTTCACACGTGGTTTTTCTGAATTCGATGTGGCTCTGTCTGATATATGTCTTTATAATCAACAGAGCTCACTCTCAAAGCCAAATCAGCATCTGCATGAACGGACCACTTAGTGTCCCAAATTCTTTTTCCATTTGCCAGCTCCAAGCGCTATTCCACCAATACCTGGAAACCAAAAGAAAGGTCACACAAAAAAATGTACAGCTGCTGCACAGGATTCAGCTGCAGCAATGCAGGTTAAATTTAAGGAGTGACTGGAACATGGGATGAGTAATGCAGAGCTTTGCATTGTTCAGCCTTGCTTCTAGACCTGAAGATTCTCCTGTCACACTTGTGGCATTATCAAAGCTCTGCCCATGACAATGTTTGATGTCCAAATCTAAATTTGCAATGATTTCCGAAACAGTTGTCTCCAGATATTATGTGTGGGATTGCAGCTGGAAAAACAGAGAAATCATTCTCCAACTTCACAATTGCTGGTCACATAATTTAAAATTAATGTTAATTGGTCCACATGAATCAACGATTATGGAAGAGAATTTGGCATCTTTTACTTAGAGTCACAGAGTCATAGAGGTTTACAGCATGGAAACAGGCCCTTTGGCCCAACTTGTCCATGCCGCCCTTTTTTTTAAACCCCTAAGCTAATCCCAATTGCCCGCATTTGGCCCATATCCCTCTATACCCATCTTACCCATGTAACTATCTAAATGCTTTTTAAAAGATAAAATTGTACCCGCCTCTACGACTGCCCCTGGCAGCTTGTTCCAGACACTCACCACCCTCTGTGTGAAACAATTGCCCCTCTGGACACTTTTGTATCTCTCCTCTCTCACTTTAAACCTATGCCCTCTAGTTTTAGACTCCCCTACCTTTGGGAAAAGATCATAGAATCATAGAAACCCTACAGTACAGAAAGAGGCCATTCGGCCCATCGAGTCTGCACCAACCACAATCCCATCCAGGCCCGACCCCCATATCCCTACATATTTACCCACTAATCCCTCTAACCTACGCATCTCAGGACACTAAGGGCAATTTTAGCGTGGCCAATCAACCTAACCCGCACATCTTTGGACTGTGGAAGGAAACCGAAGCACCCGGAGGAAACCCACGCAGACACGAGGAGAATGTGCAAACTCCACACAGACAGTGACCCAAGCTGGGAATCGAACCCAGGTTCCTGGAGCTGTGAAGCAGCAGTGCTAACCACTGTGCTACCGTGCTGCCCGTATTGACTATCTAGCTGACCTATGCCCCACATTATTTTATAGACCTCTATGAGGTCACCCCTCAGCCTCCTACGCTCCAGAGAAAAAAGTCCCAGTCTATCCAGCCTCTCATTATACTCAATCCATCAAGTCCCGGTAGCATCCTAGTAAATCTTTTCTGCACTCTTTCTAGTTTAATAATATCCTTTCTATAATAGGGTGACCAGAACTGCACACAGTATTCCAAGTGTGGCCTGACCAGTGTTTTGTACAACTTCAACAAGGCGTCCCAACTCCTGTATTCAATGTTCTGACCGATGAAACCAAGCATGCTGAATGCCTTCTTCACCACTCTGTCCACCTGTGACTCCACTTTCAAGGAGCTATGAACAAGTACCCCCAGATCTCTTTGCTCTGTAACTCTCCCCAATGCCCTACCATTAACTAAGTCCTGCCCTGGTTCAATCTACCAAAATGCATCACCTCGCATTTGTCTAAATTAAACTCCATCTGCCATTTGTCAGCCCACTGGCCCAATTGATCAAGATCCCGTTGCAATTGGAGATAACCTTCCTCACTGTCCACCATGCCACCAATCTTGGTGTCATCTGCAAACTTACTAACCATGCCCCCTATATTCTCATCCAAATCATTAATATAAATGATAAATAACAGTGGACCCAGCACTGATCCCTGAGGCACACCGCTGGTCACAGGCCTCCAGTTTGAAAAACAACTCTCTACAACCACCTTCTGGCTTTTGTCAAGAAGCCAATTTTGTATCCATTTAGATACCTCACCCTGGAATCCCGTGAGATTTAACCTTATCATAGAAATCATAGAAATCATAGAAACCCTACAGTACAGAAAGAGACCATTCGGCCCATCGAGTCTGCACCGACCACAATCCCACCCAGACCCTACCCCCATATCCCTACATATTTTACCCGCTAATTCCTCTAATCTACGCATCCCAGGACACTAAGGGGCAATTTTTAGCATGGCCAATCAACCTAACACGAATATCTTTGGACTGTGGGAGGAAACCGGAGCACCCGGAGGAAACCCACGCAGACACGAGGAGAATGTGCAAACTCCACACAGACAGTGACCCAAACCGACGCAGACACGAGGAGTTTGTGCAAACTCCACACAGACAGTGACCCAAGCCGGGAATCGAACCCAGGTCCCTGGAGCTGTGAAGCAGCAGTGCTAACCACTGTGCTACCGTGCCGCCCAACCTACAACAACCTACAATACGGCACCTTGTCAAAGGCCTTGCTAAAGTGCATGTAGACAGCATCAACTGCACTGCCCTCATCTACCTTCTTGGTTACCCCTTCAAAAAACTCAATCAAATTTGTGAGACATGATTTTCCACTCACAAAGCCATGCTGACTGTCCCTAATCAGTCCTTGCGTCCCTAGTTGCCTGTAGATCCTGTCTCTCAAAATACCTTCCAACAACATACCCATCACAGATGTGAGGCTCACTGGCCTGTAGTTCCCAGGCTTTTCCCTGCAGCCCTTTTTAAACAAAGGCACAACATTTGCCACTCTCCAATCTTCAAGCACCTCACCGGTGACTGTCGATGATTCAAATATCTTGGCTAGGGGACCCACAATTTCCTCCCTAGCCTCCCACAATGTCCTGGGATACACTTCATTAGGCCCCGGGGATTTATCTACCTTGATGCGCTCTAAGACTTCCAGCACCTCCTTCTCTGTAATATGTACACTCCTCAAGACATCACTATTTATTTCCCCAAGTTCCCTAACATCCAGGCTCTTCTCAACAGTAAATACTGATGAGAAATATTCATTTAGGATCTCACCCATCTCTTGTGGATCCACACATAGATGACCTTGTTAATCCTTAAGAGGCCCTACTCTCTCCCTTGTTACTCTTTTGCCCTTTATGTATTTGTAGAAGCTCTTTGGATTCTCCTTTGCCTTATCTGCCAAAACAATCTCGTGTCCCCTTTTTGCCCTCTTGATTTCTCTCTTAACTCTACTCCTACACCCCCTATACTCTTCAAGGGATTCACTTGATCCCAGTTGTCTATGCATGTCATGTGCCTCTTTCTTCTTCTTGACCAGGGCCTCAATATCCCGAGTCATCCAGGGTTCCCGACTTCTTCCAGCCTTGCCCTTCACTCAAAGAGAAATGTGTTTACCCTGAACCCTGGTTAACACACTTTTGAAAGCATGCCACTTACCAGACATCCCTTTGCCTTCCCACAGACTCCCCCAATTAACTTTTGAAAATTCCTGCCTGATACCATCAAAATTGGCCTTGCCCCAATTTAGAATTTTAACTTTTGGACCAGACCTATGATTCTTCATAGCTATCCTAAAACTAATAGAATTATGGTCACTGGTCCCAAAGTGATCCCTCACTAACACTTCTGTCACCTGCCCTTCCTTATTTCCCAAGAGGAGGTCAAGTTTTGCCCCCTCTCTAGTTGGGACATCCACATACTGAATGAGAAACTCCTCCTGAATACACTCAACCAATTTCTCTCCATCCAACCCTCTAATACTATGGCTGTCCCAGTCAATGTTGGGAAAGTTAAAATCCCCTCCTATTACCACCCTATTTTTCTTGGAGCTATCTGTAATCTTACATATTTGCTCCTCAATTTCCCACTGACTATTTGGGGGCCTATAGTACAACCCTATCAAAGTGATTTCCCCCTTCTTATTTCTCAGTTCTACCCATACAGACTCAGTGGCCGAACCCTCGGATATATCCCCTCTCAGTACGGCCGTGATGCTTTCCCTGATCAAAAGTGCAACTTCCCCTCCTCTCTTACCTCCTGTTCTATCTTTCCTATAGTATCTGTACCCTGGAACATTGAGCTGCCCGTCCTGTCCCTCCCTTAGCCATGTTTCAGTAATAGCTATAATATCCCAGTCCCATGTACCAATCCATCCCCTGAGTTCATCTGCCTTGCCCGTCAGGCCTCTTGCATTGAAATAAATGCAGTTTAATCTAGATTTCCCTTGCTCTCTGTCCTGCTTTTGCCTGATCTGTCTGGTACTAGGATTACTGACACTGCCTTTACTACTTGTGGTGAACCATAGATGGTTACCACTATGGGTACTGAACCATAGATGGTTATCACTATGGGTACTTGTACATACGTTACTCTTGTTACTGTTGGGGTTAGCGTTGGGGTGTTCCACCCTGTTGGTATTGTTCTGTGGTACACTCCGGTTGGCTCCGCCTACCTATAGGAGTATAAAGGTCACTGCACTGCCTAGTGACCCTTTAGTCTGGGATTGTATTGTTAAGCAGTATGCTCCATTCTTGTTGCTAATAAAAGCCTTTATTTCCCGGGTACGATCCAGCCTCCCGAGTGATTTAATCGCGCATCATAGAACATAGAACAGTACAGCACAGAACAGGCCCTTCGGCCCACGTTGTTGTGCCGAGCTTCATCTGAAACCGAGATCAAGCTATCCCACTCCCTATCATCCTGGTGTGCTCCATGTGCCTATCCAATAACCGCTTAAATGTTCCTAAAGTGTCTGACTCCACTATCACTGCAGGCAGTCCATTCCACACCCCAACCACTCTCTGCGTAAAGAACCTACCTCTGATATCCTTCCTGTATCTCCCACCACGAACCCTATAGTTATGCCCCCTTGTAATAGCTCCATCCACCCGAGGAAATAGTCTTTGAACGTTCACTCTATCTATCCCCTTCATCATTTTATAAACCTCTATTAAGTCTCCCCTCAGCCTCCTCCGCTCCAGAGAGAACAGCCCTAGCTCCCTCAACCTTTCCTCATAAGACCTACCCTCCAAACCAGGCAGCATCCAGGTAAATCTCCTCTGCACTCTTTCCAGCGCTTCCACATCCTTCTTATAGTGAGGTGACCAGAACTGCACACAATATTCCAAATGTGGTCTCACCAAGGTCCTGTACAGTTGCAGCATAACCCCACGGCTCTTAAACTCCAACCCCCTGTTAATAAAAGCTAACACACTATAGGCCTTCTTCACAGCTCTATCCACTTGAGTGGCAACCTTTAGAGATCTATGGATATGAACCCCAAGATCTCTCTGTTCCTCCACAGTCTTCAGAACCCTACCTTTGACCCTGTAATCCACATTTAAATTTGTCCTACCAAAATGAATCACCTCACATTTATCAGGGTTAAACTCCATTTGCCATTTTTCAGCCCAGCTTTGCATCCTATCTATGTCTCTTTGCAGCCTACAACAGCCCTCCACCTCATCCACTACTCCACCAATCTTGGTGTCATCAGCAAATTTACTGATCCACCCTTCGGCCCCCTCCCCTAAGTCATTAATAAAAATCACAAAGAGCAGAGGACCAAGCACTGATCCCTGCGGCACTCCGCTAGCAACCTGCCTCCAATCCGAAAATTTTCCATCGACCACCACCCTCTGTCTTCGATCAGACAGCCAGTTACCTATCCAATCAACCAACTTTCCCTCTATCCCACACCTCCTCACTTTCATCATAAGCCGACCATGGGGGACCTTATCAAACGCCTTACTAAAATCCATGTATATGACATCAACTGCCCTACCTTCATCAACACACTTAGTTACCTCCTCAAAAAATTCTATCAAATTTGTGAGGCACGACTTGCCCTTCACGAATCCGTGCTGACTATCCCGGATTAATCCGCATCTTTCTAAATGGTCGTAAATCCCATCTCTGAGGACCTTTTCCATCAATTTACCAACCAACGAAGTAAGACTAACCGGTCTATAATTACCAGGGTCATTTCTATTCCCTTTCTTCAACAGAGGAACAACATTCGCCATTCTCCAGTCTTCTGGCACCATCCCCGTGTACAGTGAGGACCCAAAGATCAAAGCCAAAGGCTCTGCAATCTCATCCCTCGCCTCCCAAAGAATCCTAGGATACATTTCATCAGGCCCAGAGGACTTATCGACCTTCAGTTTATTCAAAACTGCCAGGACATCCTCCCTCCGAACATCTATTTCCTCCAGCCTATTAGCCTGTAACACCTTCTGTTCCTCAAAAACATGGCCCCTCTCCTTGGTGAACACTGAAGAAAAGTATTCATTCATCACCTCGCCTATCTCTACTGACTCCATACACAAGTTCCCACTACTGTCCTTGACCGGCCCTAACCTCACCCTGGTCATTCTTTTATTCCTCACATAAGAGTAAAAAGCCTTGGGGTTTTCCTTGATCCGACCCGCCAAGGACTTCTCATGTCCCCCCCTAGCTCTCCTAAGCCCCTTTTTCAGCTCATTCCTTGCTAACTTGTAACCCTCAATCGAGCCATCTGAACCTTGTTTCCTCATCCCTACATAAGCTTCCCTCTTCCTTTTCACAAGACATTCCACCTCTTTCGTGAACCATGGTTCCCTCACTCGGCCATTTCCTCCCTGCCTGACAGGGACATACCTATCAAGGACACCCAGTATTTGTTCCTTGAAAAAGTTCCACTTTTCATTAGTTCCTTTCTCTGACAGTTTCTGTTCCCAACTTATGCCCCCTAATTCTTGCCTGATCGCATCATAATTACCTCTCCCCCAATTGTAAACCTTGCCCTGCCGTACGGCCCTATCCCTCTCCATTGCATAACAAAAGACACCGAATTGTGGTCACTATCTCCAAAGTGCTCTCCCACAACCAAATCTAACACTTGGCCCGGTTCATTTCTCAGTACCAAATCCAATGTGGCCTCACCTCTTGTCGGCCTATCCACATATTGTGTCAGGAAGCCCTCCTGCACACACTGCACAAAAACTGCCCCATCCAAACTATTTGACCTACAAAGGTTCCAATCAATATTTGGAAAGTTAAAGTCCCCCATGACAACTACCCTGTGACCCCCACACATATCCATAATCTGCTTAGCAATTTCTTCCTCCACATCTCTATTACTATTTGGGGGCCTATAGTAAACTCCTAACAACGTGACCGCTCCTTTCCTATTTCTAACCTCAGCCCATATTACCTCAGTGTGCAGATCCCCCTCGAAGTGCCTTTCCGCAGCCGTTAAACTATCTTTGATTAACAATGCCACTCCTCCACCTCTTTTACCAGCTTCCCTACACCGAGTGAAACATCTATACCCCGGAACGTCCAACAACCATTCCTGTCCTTGTTCTACCCACGTCTCCGTAATAGCCACAACATCGTAGTCCCAAGTACCAATTTTATTAGCAACAATTTTGGTTGAAGAAAAAAAAAACCATGGAGCAAATGTTAAAACCCGATCGGCTTACCTTAGACCCGCGTGCCGCTGGAGCGTCGAACACTTTCGACCATTGGTTGAAGTGTTTCCAGGATTATATCGACGCCTCAACAGCAATTCAAAACGACGCCGACAGATTGCGGGTCCTCCACGCAAGGGTAAGCGACACTGTGTATGCAACAATCCGTGATGCCCAAGACTACAAAGGGGCCATCAAACTACTTAAGAAGTTGTACAACAAACCGCCAAACGAGATTCATGCTCGGCACCTACCAGCCACTCGACGGCGGCAGCCCGGTGAAACGACGGGACAGTACCTGCGCGAACTTCAGCAGCTAGCCAGAGCCTGCAACTGCAAGCCTGTGTCGGCTACTCAATACACTAACGATCTGATCCGAGATACGTTCGTGGCCGGAATCGGCTCATCCTATATCCGCCTGCGGCTGCTAGAGCAAGGTAACTTGGACCTGGCTAAGACGGTAGAATTGGCTGATGCGATGGAAACGGCCTCCAGAAGTCTTGAAACTTACCCCACCGACCACGTGGGAACATCGTGGCAAGTACAGCCACCGACTCAACTCTACCCAGCGGCTCCTAGGAACTGCGCAATCGTGCTTTCAACCTCGTACCTGACGGCTGCGGCAGCTCCAGGAGGCCCGCGGTGCTATTTCTGTGGATTGGCGAAACACCCTCGTCAGGGATGTCCGGCCAGGACGGTATTTTGCTCCGCGTGTGGGAAGAAAGGGCACTATGCTAAAGTGTGCCGAGCGAAACCACCTTCGAAGCCAAGCAGTGCGGCGTGTGACTCCCCAGGATCTGTCTCCTTGTCTCCAGCTTCGTCGATGTCTTCAACCACGTGCGATTCACGAGCGCCGCCATTCCTGAGGACGACGACGCAAGACACGTGCGACCTACGAGTGCCGCCACTTTCAACGCCATCGACCATGTGCGATCCATGGGCGCAGCCATTTTGGTCGACACCGACCGCAGACGACCAGCAGGGGTCATCACCATCAACCATCTCAGCTGCCTGCAGCTGCACCCAAGATTCAATGGTGACGTCGATCATCCTGGACCAGGCCAAGCCTCACAGACTCGACAAGTCCATGATGGACATAGAAGTACACGGACGCCTGATACATTGTCTGTTTGACAGCGGGAGCACGGAGAGTTTCATTCATCCAGACACCGTGAAACGGTGCGGGTCTCCGAGTACAGACTGTCAGACAGACAATTTCTATGGCGTCGAGGTCCCGATCTGTTACCGTTCTTGGGAGCTGCGTGGTAAATCTAACGGTGCGGGGCACAGTTTATGAGAACTTCAGGCTCCTCGTGTTACCGCACCTTTGCGCTCCGGTAGTCCTGGGACTAGACTTTATGGTCCACCTGAGGAGTGTGACCCTGCAGTACGATGGGCCACTCCCTCCACTTTCAGTGGGAGAACAGCAGCCTCCAAATTGCCGAGCGCGCTCCACGTGCAGTCTCTCGACACTCAGAATCAGCCCGCCATCTTTATTTGAAAATCTCATGCCAGGCTGCAAGCCCATCGCAACTAAGAGCAGGCGTTACAGCGCTGAGGATCGGATCTTTATTCGATCTGAGGTTCAGCGGCTCCTCAGGGAAGGGATCATTCAACCTAGCACTAGCCCATGGAGAGCACAAGTCGTGGTGGTTAAGACTGGAGACAAGCCCCGGATGGTCATAGACTATAGTCAGACCATTAATAGGTACACGCAACTGGACGCGTACCCTCTCCCGCGCATATCTGACATGGTCAACCAGATTGCGCAGTACTGGGTGTTCTCCACCATTGACTTGAAGTCAGCCTATCACCAGCTCCCCATTCGCCCAGAGGACCGAAAATATACGGCCTTTGAGGCGGATGGTCATCTCTACCACTTTTTAAGGGTCCCCTTTGGCGTCACTAATGGTGTCTCGGTCTTCCAGCGTGCAATGGACCGAATGGTGGACCAAAACGGGCTACGGGCTACCTTCCCGTACCTGGACAACATCACTATCTGCGGCCATGACCAGCAGGACCACGATGCCAACCTCCTAAAGTTTTTACGCACTGCGTCTCGCCTGAATCTGACCTATAACGTCAGTTAGAGGCACGGACAGGCGATTCTGTGGGTGCGAACGGGACTCCAGGATGGTAGTCTGCCTACCTGGTGCTGGGGTCATGGATGTCTCCGAGCGGATAGGAGGCATATTAAAAGGGGAAGATAAAGAAACGGATGTCATTGTACACATTGGTGCAAATGACGTAGATAGGAAGAGCAGGGGGATCCTACGAGAGCAATTCAGGGAGTTGGGAAATAGGCTAAAAAGTAGGGCCTCCAGGGTGGCCATCTCTGGGCTGCTCCCAATGCCTCGTGCCAGTGAGGCTAGGAATAGGGAGTTAGTACAATTGAATGCTTGGCTAAAGGACTGGTCCAGGAGGGAGGGCTTCATTTTCCTAGATCAATGGGAAGTTTTCAGGAGAGAATGGCACCTGTACAAGAAGGACGGGTCACAACTAAGTTGGAAGGGCACGAATATCCTGGCTGGGAGTTTTGCTAGTGCAGTTCGGGGGGGTTTAAACTAGTATGGCAGGGGGGTGGGGATCAAAATATTAGGTCTACAAATGTAGAGGCTGGGGATGAGCTTGGGGCTGGGACAAGGCTGGCAAAGAAGAAGAGCACTCTGGGGGAGGATGACCTCACTGGGCCTGGAGGTCTGGAGTGCTTATACTTCAATGCAAGGAGCGTAGCAGGTAAGACAGACGAACTTAGGGCCTTAATGCTCACGAGGAATTTGGATGTGGTTGCGGTGACAAAGACTTGGTTGAAAGAGGGACAGGACTGGCAGCTGAATATTCCGGGGTACAAGTGTTTTAGGCGAGACAGAGGAGGGGCCAAAAGAGGTGGGGGAGTAGCAGTATTAGTTGGAGAGCATATTACAGCGGTGCAGAGGGAGGACAATTCAGGGGGGTCGTGTAACGAGTCACTCTGGGTGGAGCTTAGAAACAGGAGGGGCGCAGTCACTATGTTGGGGGTATACTACAGGCCCCCCAACAGCCCAAGGGAAGTGGAAGAACGGATATGTCAGGAGATACTGGATAGGTGCAGGAAAAATAGGGTTGTTGTAGTGGGAGACTTCAATTTCCCTGGTATAGACTGGAAATCGCTGAGAGCTGGGATTCTGAATGGGGAGGAATTTGTAAAATGCGTACAGGAGGGTTCTTTGGAACAATATGTAGATAGCCCGACTAGAGAGGGGGCTATACTGGACCTCGTACTGGGGAATGAGCCCAGTCAGGTCTTCAAAGTTTCAGTAGGGGAACATGTGGCAAATAGTGACCACAATTCTGTTAGTTTTAGGATAGTGATGGAAAAGGATGAGTGGTGTCCCAAGGGTAAGGTGTTGGATTGGGGGAAGGCTAACTTTAGTGGGATTAGGCAGAAATTGGCAGCTCTTGATTGGGAGAGGCTGTTTGAGGGTAAATCCACATCTGGCATGTGGGAGTCTTTTAAGGAACAGTTGTTAGGGCTGCAGGACAAGCATATGCCTGTAAAGAGGAAGGATAGGAAAGGTAGGATTCGAGAACCGTGGATAACCAGGGAAATTGAGGGACTGGTCAAAAACTAAGGTAACTAAGTGTGTTGATGAAGGTAGGGCAGTTGATGTCATATACATGGATTTTAGTAAGGCGTTTGATAAGGTCCCCCATGGTCGGCTTATGATGAAAGTGAGGAGGTGTGGGATAGAGGGAAAGTTGGCCGATTGGATAGGCAACTGGCTGTCTGACCGAAGACAGAGGGTGGTGGTCGATGGAAAATTTTCGGATTGGAGGCAGGTTGCTAGCGGTGTGCCGCAGGGATCAGTGCTTGGTCCTCTGCTCTTTGTGATTTTTATTAATGACTTAGAGGAGGGGGCTGAAGGGTGGATCAGTAAATTTGCTGATGACACCAAGATTGGTGGAGTAGTGGATGAGGTGGAGGGCTGTTGTAGGCTGCAAAGAGACATAGATAGGATGCAAAGCTGGGCTGAAAAATGGCAAATGGAGTTTAACCCTGATAAATGTGAGGTGATTCATTTTGGTAGGACAAATTTAAATGTGGATTACAGGGTCAAAGGTAGGGTTCTGAAGACTGTGGAGGAACAGAGAGATCTTGGGGTCCATATCCACAGATCTCTAAAGGTTGCCACTCAAGTGGATAGAGCTGTGAAGAAGGCCTGTAGTGTGTTAGCTTTTATTAACAGGGGGTTGGAGTTTAAGAGCCGTGGGGTTATGCTGCAACTGAACAGGACCTTGGTGAGACCACATTTGGAATATTGTGTGCAGTTCTGGTCACCTCACTATAGGAAGGATGTGGAAGCGCTGGAAGGAGTGCAGAGGAGATTTACCAGGATGCTGCCTGGTTTGGAGGGTAGGTCATATGAGGAAAGGTTGAGGGAGCTAGGGCTATTCTCTCTGGAGCGGAGGAGGCTGAGGGGAGACTTAATAGAGGTGTATAAAATGATGAAGGGGATAGATAGAGTGAACGTTCAAAGACTATTTCCTCGGGTGGATGGAGCTATTACAAGGGGGCATAACTATAGGGTTCGTGGTGGGAGATACAGGACGGATATCAGAGGTAGGTTCTTTACGCAGAGAGTGGTTGGGGTGTGGAATGGACTGCCTGCAGTGATAGTGGAGTCAGACACTTTAGAAACATTTAAGCGGTTATTGGATAGGCACATGGAGCACACCAGGATGATAGGGAGTGGGATAGCTTGATCTTGGTTTCAGATAAAGCTCGGCACAACATCGTGGGTCGAAGGGCCTGTTCTGTGCTGTACTGTTCTATGTTCTATGTTCTATGTTCTAAAAGAAAAGAGAGGCGTATGTTAGGTCCAGGCAGCTAAAAACGGAGGGAGCTCTGGAGGAATACAAAGAAAGTAGGAAAGAACTCAAACGGGGAATTAGAAGGGCAAAAAGGGGTCACGAAATGTCCTTGGCAGACAGGATTAAGGAGAATCCCAAGGCATTTTATTCATACGTTAGGAACAAAAGGGTTGTCAGGGAAAAAATCGGACCTCTCAGGGACAAAAGTGGGGAATTATGCTTGGAGCCCAAAGAAGTAGGGGAGATCCTAAATGAATACTTTGCGTCGGTATTCACAAAGGAGAGGGATGTGTTGACTGGGAGTGTCTCGGAGGGGAGTGTTGAACCGTTAGAGAAAATCTCCATTACAAGGGAGGAAGTGTTAGGTTTGTTAGAGAATATAAAGACTGACAAATCCCCAGGGCCTGATGGAATCTATCCAAGGCTGCTCAGGGAGATGAGAGATGAAATCGCTGGGCCTCTGACGCAAATCTTTGTCTCGTCACTGGACGCAGGTGAGGTCCCAGAGGATTGGAGGATAGCTAATGTGGTCCCGTTATTTAAGAAGGGTAGGAAGGATAACCTGGGTAATTATAGGCCGGTGAGTGGTGGGGAAGTTGTTGGAGAAGATTCTTAGAGAAAGGATGTAAGCGCATTTAGAAAGGAATAAACTCATTAACGATAGTCAGCATGGTTTTGTGAGAGGGAGGTCATGCCTCACTAAACTGGTGGAGTTTTTTGAAGAAGTGACCAGAATGGTTGACGAGGGAAGGGCCGTGGATGTCGTCTATATGGACTTTAGTAAAGCGTTTGACAAAGTCCCTCATGGTAGGCTGGTGAAAAAGGTTGGATCTCATGGGATAAAGGGGGAGGTGGCTAGATGGGTGGAGAACTGGCTTGGTCACAGAAGACAGAGGGTGGTAGTGGAAGGGTCTTTTTCCGGCTGGATGCCTGTGACTAGTGGTGTCCCGCAGGGCTCTGTATTGGGACATCTGCTGTTTATGATTTATATAAATGATCTGGAAGAAGGTGTAACTGGGGTGATCAGTAAGTTTGCGGATGACACAAAATTGGCAGGACTTGCAGATAGTGAGGAGCATTGTCAGAAGCTACAGAAGGATATAGATAGGCTGGAAATTTGGGCAAAGAAATGGCAGATGGAGTTCAATCCTGATAAATGCGAAGTGATGCATTTTGGTAGAAATAATGTAGGGAGGAGCTATACGATAAATGGCAGAACCATAAAGGGTGTAGATACGCAGAAGGACCTGGGTGTGCAAGTCCACAGATCCTTGAAGGTGACGTCACAGGTGGAGAAGGTGGTGAAGAAGGCATATGGCATGCTTGCCTTTATAGGACGGGGCATAGAGTATAAAAGTTGGGGTCTGATGTTGCAGATGTATAGAATGTTTGTTCGGCCGCATTTGGAATACTGCATCCAGTTCTGGTCGCCACACTACCAGAAGGACGTGGAGGCTTTGGAGAGAGTACAGAGGAGGTTTACCAGGATGTTGCCTGGTATGGAGGGGCTTAGTTATGAGGAGAGATTGGGTAAACTGGGGTTGTTCTCCCTGGAAAGACGGAGGATGAGGGGAGACTTAATAGAGGTGTATAAAATTATGAAAGGCAGAGATAGGGTGAACGGTGGGAAGCTTTTCCCCAGGTCGGTGGTGACGTTCACGAGGGGTCATAGGTTCAAGGTGAAGGGGGGGAGGTTTAACACAGATATCAGAAGGACATATTTTACACAGAGGGTGGTGGGGGCCTGGAATGCGCAGCCAGGCAAGGTGGTGGAGGCGGACACACTGGGAACGTTTAAGACTTATCTAGACAGCCATATGAACGGAGTGGGAATGGAGGGATACAAAAGAATGGTCTCGTTTGGACCAGGGAGCGGCACGGGCTTGGAGGGCCGAAGGGCCTGTTCCTGTGCTGTAATTTTCTTTGTTCTTTGTTCTTTGTACAGCACAGGAACAGGCCGTTCGACCCTCCAAGCCTGCACCGACCATGCTGCCCGACTTAACTAAAACCCCCTACGTTTCTGGGGACCATATCCCTCTATTCCCATCCTATTCATGTATTTGTCAAGATGCCCCTTAAATGTCATGACTGTATCCGCTTCCACTACTTCCCCCGGCAGCGGGCTCCAGGCACCCACCACCCTCTATATTAAAAACTTGCCTCGTACGTCTCCTTTAAATCTTGCCCCTCGCACCTTAAACCTATGCCCCCTAATAATTGACTCTTCCACCCTAGGAAAAAGCTTCTGACTATCCACTCTGTCCATGCCCCTCAATCTTGTAGAGTTTTATCAGGTCACCCCTCAACCTCCGTCGTTCCAATGAGAAGAAACCAAGTTTCTCCAACCTCTCCTCATAGCTAATGCCCTCCATATCAGGCAACATCCTGGTAAATCTTTTCTGTACCCTCTCCAAAGCCTCCACATCCTTCTGGTAGTGTGGCGACCAGAATTGAACACTACATTCCAAGTGCGACCTAACTAAGGTTCTATAAAGCCGCAATGTGACTTGCCAATTTTTAAACTCAATGCCCCAGCCGATGAAGGCAAACATGCCGTATGCCTTCTTGACTACCTTCTCCACCTGCATTGCCACTTTCAGTGACCTGTGTACCTGTACACCCAGATCCCTTTGCCAATCAATGGTCTTAAGGGTTCTGCCATTTACTGTATATTTCCTATCTGTATTAGACCTTCCAAAATACATTACTTCACATTTGTCCGGATTAAACTCCATCTGCCATCACCCCGCCCAAGTCTCCAACTGATCTATATCCTGCTGTATCCTCTGATGGTCCTCATCGCTATCCGCAAATCCACCAACCTTTGTGTCGTCCGCAAACTTACTAATCAATCCAGTTACATTTTCCTCCAAATCATTTATGTCTTCTATGAACGAGCCAGTTTTGTATCCACCTTGCCAGCTCACCTCTGATCCCATGCGACTTCACCTTCTGCAGCAGTCTGCCATGAGGGACCTTGTCAAAGGCCTTACTGAAGTCCATGTCGACAACATGGAGTTTTTTGAGAAAGTGACCAAGGAGGTGGATGGGGGCAAGGCAGTGGACGTGGTATATATGGATTTTAGTAAGGCGTTTGATAAGGTTCACCATGGTAGGCTTCTGCAGAAAATGCAGATGTATGGGATTGGGGGTGATCTAGGAAATTGGATCAGGAATTGGCTAGCGGATAGGAAACAGAGGGTGGTGGTTGATAGTAAATATTCATCATGGAGTGCGGTTACAAGTGGTGTACCTCAGGGATCTGTTTTGGGGCCACTGCTGTTTGTAATATTTATTAATGATCTGGATGAGGGTATAGTTGGGTGGATTAGCAAATTTGCTGATGACACCAAAGTCGGTGGTGTGGTAGACAGTGAGGAAGGGTGTCGTAGTTTGCAGGAAGACATAGACAGGTTGCAAAGTTGGGCCGAGAGGTGGCGGATGGAGTTTAATGCGGAGAAGTGTGAGGTAATTCACTTTGGTAGGAATAACAGATGTGTTGAGTATAGGGCTAACGGGAGGACTTTGAATAGTGTGGAGGAGCAGAGGGATCTAGGTGTATGTGTGCATAGATCCCTGAAAGTTGGGAATCAAGTAGATAAGGTTGTTAAGAAGGCATATGGTGTCTTGGCGTTTATTGGTAGGGGGATTGAATTTAGGAGTCGTAGCGTTATGTTGCAACTGTACACAACTCTGGTGCGGCCGCACTTGGAGTACTGTGTGCAGTTCTGGTCCCCACATTACAGGAAGGATGTGGAGGCTTTGGAGAGGGTGCAGAGGAGGTTTACCAGGATGTTGCCTGGTATGGAGGGGAGATCCTATGAGGAGAGGCTGAGGGATTTGGGATTGTTTTCGCTGGAAAGGCGGCGGCTAAGAGGGGATCTTATTGAAACATATAAGATGATTAGAGGTTTAGATAGGGTGGATAGTGATAGCCTTTTTCCTCTGATGGAGAAATCCAGCACGAGGGGGCATGGCTTTAAATTGAGGGGGGGTAGTTATAGAACCGATGTCAGGGGTAGGTTCTTTACCCAGAGGGTGGTGAGGGATTGGAATGCCCTGCCAGCATCAGTAGTAAATGCGCCTAGTTTGGGGGCGTTTAAGAGATCCGTAGATAGGTTCATGGACGAAAAGAAATTGGTTTAGGTTGGAGGGTCACAGTTTTTTTTTTAACTGGTCGGTGCAACATCGTGGGCCGAAGGGCCTGTTCTGCGCTGTAATGTTCTATGTTCTACATCCACTGCCCTACCCTCATCAATCATCTTCGTCACTTCCTCGATCTGAAGTTTGCTGTGTTGGTCAAATAAGGGAAGTTGTTTACGTTGACTTCGACACGACAGCTCTGAGGTATTGGGGTGTATGTGGAATACATGGAGTCTGAAGTAAGTGTAATGGCGTCATTCACAAGTAATTTCATTGGATGTTTGAGCCATGTGATTGGTTTCTGGTCACACAGTTGCCTGGATGACAGAGAATCTTCTGGAAGCAAATGGTGGATGTGTGGATAAAAGTCACTGCAACCCTTTATTTGCCAGCGATAATGCTGTCGACCTTTTGGCTAAGATGCAAATGAGATCAAGCACTGGAGGAGGTGCAATGCTTGCTCCAATCAGCTTGGATCATCGAGATCAAGCCCAAGACAGGAAGAGGCTTGCCTGTCTTGTCAACTTGGATCGGAAACGTTTCAGTTTTAATTTTACTTTGATTGGATTTGATTGGATATAGCTAAAAAGCCACCATGGAGGCTGCGTCCCGAGGGAATGTTCCTCAGAAAACAGACCCTGCAACGAGGATCTTCCTTAGCCAAGATTCTTCAAAATTCGATAGTATCTACTTTCAGTGAAATAATTAAAGTTAATGTGCAATTAGGAGTCAAAGATGAGTTGAGAGTTGGAGTTCAGTTAAGAGTTAAAGTTCAGTAAAAGTCCGGGTCCGGGTCCGTAGGACTCTAAAATCGGCCCCGCAGGTGGAGGAGGTGGTTAAGAAGGCGTATGGTGTGCTGGCCTTTATCAATCGAGGGATTGAGTTTAGGAGTCCGGGGATAATGATGCAGCTATATAAGACCCTCGTCAGACCCCACTTGGAGTACTGTGCTCAGTTCTGGTCGCCTCATTACAGGAAGGATGTGGAAAAGATTGAAAGGGTGCAGAGGAGATTTACAAGGATGTTGCCTGGATTGAGTGGCATGCTTTATGAGGATAGGCTGAGGGAGCTCGGTCTTTTCTCCTTGGAGAGACGTAGGATGAGAGGAGGCCTAATAGAGGTATATAAGATGTTGAGAGGCATAGATCGGGTGGACTCTCAGAGGCTTTTTCCCAGGGTGGAAATGGCTGCTACGAGAGGACACAGGTTTAAGGTGCTGGGGGGTAGGTACAGGGGAAATGTTAGGGGGAAGTTTTTCACACAGAGGGTGGTGGGTGAGTGGAATCGGCTGCCGTCAGTGGTGGTGGAGGCAAACTCAATCGGGTCTTTTAAGAGACTCCTGGATGAGTACGTGGGACTTAATAGGATGGAGGGTTATAGGTAGGCCTAAAAGGTAGGGATATGTTCAGCACAACGTGTGGGGCCGAAGGGCCTGTTTTGTGCTGTAGTTTTTCTATGTTTCTATGTTTCTAAAAGAGTTAGAGTTGCAACTGTTTAACTTTGAGTTGGTACTGAAAGTGTAAAGAAAGAAATTGTGAAATAAATTAAAGAGTTGTTCTGTTCTGGTTTGTCTCATTAAACTAGAATCCGCAAAGGTGTTTAAATTAAAAGACAGATAATGCTCTCTTTTTGAATAGTGGGCTTACATTACCTACCCTCCAATCCGCAAGAACTATTCCAGAGTCCAAAGAATTTTAGAAAATCACCACCAATTGGGGCGGCACGGTAGCACAGTGGTTAGCACTGCTGCTTCACAGCTCCAGGGTCCCGGGTTTGATTCCCGGCTCGGGTCACTGTCTGTGTGGAGTTTGCACATTCTCCTCGTGTCTGCGTGGGTTTCCTCCGGGTGCTCCGGTTTCCTCCCACAGTCCAAAGATGTGCGGGTTAGGTTGATTGGCCAGGTTAAAAAATTGCCCCTTAGAGTCCTGGGATGTGTAGGTTAGAGGGATTAGCGGGTAAATATGTGGGGGTAGGGCCTGGGTGGGATTGTGGTCGGTGCAGACTCGACGGGCTGAATGGCCTCCTTCTGCACTGTAGGGTTTCTTTCTTTCTTTCTTTCAATGGATCTACTATTTTCAAGGCCCCTTCTTTAAGTACTCTGGGATGAAGGTTATCAGAACCTGGAGATTTATCCACCTTCAATCCCATCAATTTCCCCAAAACCATTTCTCTATTAATGCTGATTTCCCGCAGCTCCTCACTAAAACATGTTTCTCTCAGCACTTCTGGTACATTATTCATTTTTCCTCTGTGACGGTAAGGGGCCGACAGTTGTTTTTGCCAATCTTTTTCTCTTTACACATCTATAGAAACTTTTACAGGCAGTTTTTATGTTCCCCACTCGTTGACTTTTACCCTTGGACAGGGTGAATAGGAAGCGGATATTCTCTTTGGTTGAGCGGTCAATCACGAGGGGGCATTGTTTTTGGAATTTGAGAAAAAGCTTTTTCAGTCAGAGGATGGTGGGAATCGGGAATTCGCTGCCTGGGAAGGTAGTGGAGGCTGGAAACCTTACAACCCTTAAAAAGCATTTCGATAAGCATTTGAAATATCACAATATTGAAGGATATGGGACAAGTGCAGGAAAATGGGATTAGCGTGACTTTAGTGGTAGATATTGTCATGCAGACTCAATGGACTGAAGGGCCTTTTCTGCCTGTATGACTGTGAGCTGGAGTGTTTTCGACTGAGTGCTATCACTCAGAGGTGTAAAGAAGCAGCCTTTGTCCTGGGAGTGAAGTCGAGAGAGTTTTGTCTCTCGCTGGTGATTGCACATTCACTGCCGGAAGGATATTTTGAGTGCAGCAAACTTCCTGTTAAAATTCTCTTTGTGTTCTGGGAGGGGAAAGTTCCAAGCTGCTGTTCTGCTTCAGAAGAGAGAGCATTGGATCCGGTAAGTTTACCTCTCGATTAGCAATGCTCAGCTTCTGTTTGGCTGAGTTTCTCCAGTCCCGCAGTAATGTGTTTGTTCAGAGCAGGGAGCAGACACTGGGAAAACTGGACACATTCAACAGTCTGCAGGGAGTGTGTCATTTGAGGTGGGCAGGAGAGGGATTAACAGGCAAAGGGTACCCGGGGGGAGGGGGGGGGGGCGGTGAGTTCCCAGTGAGGGGGGGGGACAGTGAGTTTACAGTGAGGGGGGGGACAGTGAGTTTACAGTGAGGGGGGGGACAGTGAGTTTACAGTGAGGGGGGGGACAGTGAGTTTACAGTGAGGGGGGGGACAGTGAGTTTACAGTGAGGGGGGGGACAGTGAGTTTACAGTGCTTTCCCAAGGCAGCAGGAAGTGTAGACAGTGTCAATGGATGGGAGGCTGGTTTGTGTGATGGACTGAGCTTCGTTCACAACCCTTTGTAGGTTTTTGCTGTCTTCAACAGAGCAGAAGCCATTCCAAGCTGTGATACAACTAGAAAGGATGCTTTCTATGGTTCATCTGTAAACGTTGGTGAGAGTCGTAGCGGACATGCCAAATTTCCTTAGTCTTCTGAGAAAGTAGAAGCGTTGGTGGGGCTTTCTTAACTATAGTGTCGGCATGGGGGGACCAGGACAAGTTGTTGGTGATCTGGACACCTAAAAACTTGGAGCTCTCGATCCTTTCCACTTCGTCCCCGTTGATGTAGACAGGGGCATGTTCTCCTTTACGCTTCCTGAAGTCGATGACAATCTTCTTCATTTTGTTGACATTGATGGAGAGATTATTGTTGCCACACCAGTTCACCAGATTCTCTATCTCATTCCTGTACTCTGCCTCGTCATTGTTTGAGATCCGACCCACTACGGTGATGTCATCAGCAAACTTGAATCGAGTTGGAGGGGAATTTGGCCGCACAGTTATAGATGTATAAGGAGTATAGTAGGGGGCTGAGAACACAGCCTTGTGGGGCACCGGTGTTGAGGATGATTGTGGCGGAGGTGTTGTTGCCTACCCTTACTGACTGTGGTCTGTGAGTTAGGAAGTTCAGGATCCAGTTGCAGAATAGTGAGCGATGAGCATTCATCCTCACAACCTGCTTTCAGCTTCAATCAACTCTTAATTTAGAAATAAAGATTTGCATTATTGCAGAACTCCTTTCAGTCCTGACCGTCTGACAATGCAGCACTCCCTCAGCACTGACCCTCTGACAGTGCGGCACTCCCTCAGTACTGACCCTCTGACAGTGTGGCACTCCCTCAGTACTGACCCTCTAACAGTGCGGCACTCCCTCAGTACTGACCCTCTGACAGTGCAGCACTCCCTCAATACTGACCCTCTGACAGTGCAGCACTCCCTCAGCACTGACCCTCTGACAGTGCGGCACTCCCTCAGTACTGACCCTCTGACAGTGCGGCACTCCCTCAGTACTGACCCTCTGACAGTGCAGCACTCCCTCAGCACTGACCCTCTGACAAAGAACAAAGTACAAAGAAAATTACAGCACAGGAACAGGCCCTTCGGCCCTCCAAGCCTGCACCGACCATGCTGCCCGACTTAACTGAAACACTCTCCCCTTCAGGGGACCATATCCCTCTATTCCCACCCTATTCATGTACTTGTCAAGACGCCCCTTAAAAGTCACTACCGTATCCGCTTCCACTACCTCCCCCGGCAACGAGTTCCAGGCACCCACTATTCTTTGTGTAAAAAATCTGCCTCGTACATCTCCTTTAAACCTTGCCCCTCGCACCTTAAACCTGTGCCCCCTAGTAATTGACTCTTCCACCCTGGGAAAAAGCTTCTGACTATCCACTCTGTCCATGCCCCTCATAATCTTGTAGATTTCTATCAGGTCTCCCCTCAACCTCCGTCTCTCCAGTGAGAACAAACCAAGTTTGTCCAACCTCTCCTCATAACTAATGCCCTCCATACCAGGCAACATCCTGGTAAATCTTTTCTGTGCCCGTTCCAAAGTCTCCACATCCTTCTGGTAGTGTGGCGACCAGAATTGAACACCATATTCCAAGTGCGGCACTCCCTCAGTACTGACCCTCTGACAGTGCGGCACTCCCTCAGTACTGACTCTCTGACAGTGCAGCACTCCCTCAGTACTGACCCTCTGACAATGCGGCACTCCCTCAACACTGACCCTCTGACAGTGCGGCACTCTCTCAGTAATGACCCTCTGACAGTGTGGCACACCCTCAGTACTGACCCTCTAACAGTGCGGCACTCCCTCAACACTGACCCTTTGACAGTGCGGCACTCCCTCAGTACTGACCTTCTGACAATGCAGCACTCTCTCAGCACTGATCCTCTGATCGGGCAGCACTCCCTCAGTACTAACCCCCTGACAGTGCAGCACTCCCTCAATACTAACCCTCTAACAGTGCGGCACTCCCTCAGTACTGACATTCTGACAGTGCAGCACTCCCTCAGTACTGACGCTCTGACAGTGCGGCACTCCCTCTATACTGACCCTCTAACAGTGCAGCACTCCCTCAATACTGACCCTCTGACACTGCGGCACTCCTCCAGGACTGACCCTCTGACAGTGCGGCATTCCCTCAGTACTGACCCTCTGACAATGCAGCACTCCCTCAGTACTGACCCTCTTACAGTGCGGCACTCCCTCAATACTGACCCTCTGACAGTGCGGCACTCCCTCAGTACTGACCCTCTGACAGTGTGGCACTCCCTCAGTACTGACATTCTGACAGTGCAGCACTCCCTCAGTACTGACCCTCTTACAGTGCGGCACTCCCTCAATACTGACCCTCTGACAGTGCGGCACTCCCTCGGTACTGACCCTCTGACAGTGCAGCATTCCCTCATTACTGACCCTCTGACAGTGCAGAACTCCTTCAGGACTGACCCTCTAACAGTGCGGTACTCTCTCAGTACTGACCCTCTGACAGAGTAGCACTCCCTCAGTCCTGACCCTCTGACAATGCAGCAGTCCTTCAGGACTGACCCTCTGATAGTGCGGCACTCCCTCAGCACTGACCCTCAGGCAGTGCAGCACTCCCTCAGTACTGACCCTCAGGCAGTGCGGCATTCCCTCAGTACTGACCCACTGATAGTACGGCACTCCCTCAGTACTGACCCTCTGACAGTGCAGCACTCCCTCAGCACTGACCCTCTGACAAAGAACAAAGTACTAAGAACATTACAGCACAGGAACATGCCCTTCGGCCCTCCAAGCCTGCACCGACCATGCTGCCCGACTTAACTGAAACACTCTCCCCTTCCGGGGACCATATCCCTCTATTCCCATCCTATTCATGTACTTGTCAAGACGCCCCTTAAAAGTCACTACCGTATCCGCTTCCACTACTTCCCTGGCAACGAGTTCCAGGCACCCACTATTCTTTGTGTAAAAAATCTGCCTCGTACATCTCCTTTAAACCTTGTCCCTCGCACCTTAAACCTGTGCCCCCTAGTAATTGACGCTTCCACCCTGGGAAAAAGCTTCTGACTATCCACTCTGTCCATGCCCCTCATAATCTTGTAGACTTCTATCAGGTCTCCCCTCAACCTCCGTCTCTCCAGTGAGAACAAACCAAGTTTCTCCAACCTCTCCTCATAACTAATGCCCTCCATACCAGGCAACATCCTGGTAAATCTTTTCTGTGCCCGTTCCAAAGCCTCCACATCCTTCTGGTAGTGTGGCGACCAGAATTGAACACCATATTCCAAGTGCGGCACTCCCTCAGTACTGACCCTCTGACAGTGCGGCACTCCCTCAGTACTGACCCTCTGACAGTGCGGCACTCCCTCGGTACTGACCCTCTGACAGTGCCGCACCCCCTCAGTACTGACCGTCTGACAGTGCGGCACTCCCTTTGTACTGTCCCATCTGACAGTGCGGCACTCCCTCAGTACTGACCCTCTGACAGTGCAGCACTCCCTCAGTACTGACCCTCTGACAGTGCGGCACTCCCTTTGTACTGTCCCATCTGACAGTGCGGCACTCCCTCAGTACTGACCCTCTGACAGTGCAGCACTCCCTCAGTACTGACCCTCTGACAGTGCAGCACTCCCTCAGTACTGACCCTCTGACAGTGCGGCACTCCCTCAACACTTATCCTCTGACAGTGCGGCACTCCCTCACTACTGATCCTCTGACAGTGCGGCACTCCCTCAGTACTGACCCTCTGACAGTGCCGCACTCCTTCATTACTGACCCTCTGACAGTGCGGCACTCCCTCAGCACTGACCCACTGACAGTGCGGCACTCCCTCAGCACTGACCCACTGACAGTGCGGCACTCCCTCAGCACTGACCCTCTGACTGTGCAGCACTCCCTCAGTACTGACCCTCTGACAGTGCCGCACCCCTTCATTACTGACCCTCTGACAGTGCGGCACTCCCTCAGCACTGATCCACTGACAGTGCGGCACTCCCTCAGCACTGACCCACTGACAGTGCGGCACTCCCTCAGCACTGACCCTCTGACAGTGCCGCACCCCTTCATTACTGACCCTCTGACAGTGCGGCACTCCCTCAGCACTGACCCACTGACAGTGCGGCACTCCCTCAGCACTGACCCACTGACAGTGCCGCACTCCTTCATTACTGACCCACTGACGATGGCACACTCCTCATACAGGAAAGGGGGAGGAGCTGAAGGAAATCAGGACAAGGAGAGAAATTGTGTTGGGGAATTTGATGGGATTGAAAGCGAATAAATCCCCAGGGTCTGATAATCTACATCCCAGGTTACTTAAGGAAGTGGCTCTAGAAATAGTGGATGCATTGGTGGTCATCTTCCAGGATTCTATAGACTCTGGAACAGTTCCTATGTTTTGGAGGGTAGCGAATGTAACCGTATTATTTAAAAAGTGAGGCAGAGAAAACATGGAATTATAGACCTGATGTCAGAAGTGGGGAAAACTCTCGTATCCATTGTCCAAGATTTTATAGCAGAGCATTTAGAAAGCAGTGGCAGGATCAGACAGAGTCAGCATGGATTTATGAAGGGGAAATCATGCTTGACAAATCTTTTGGAATTCTTTGAGGATGTAACGAGTAGGGTTGATGGCGGGGGGGGGGGGGGGCAATGAATGTGGTATATTTAGACTTTTAGAAGGTCTTTCGACAAAGTTCCACATGAGAGATTTGCGTGTTAATAAAGCACATATGATTGAGGGTAGTGTGTTGAGATGGATGGAAAACTGGCAGACAGGAAACAAAGTCGGAAAATACAGATCTTTTTCCAAATGGTAGGCAGTGATTTGTTGGATGCTGCAGGTAACATGTCCAGATTTACAGATGACATAAAGCGGGTGGGAGGGTGAGCTGTGAGGAGGATGCAGAGATCACTCAGTGTAATTGGACAAGTTGAGTGAGTGGGGAAATGCAAGGCAGATGCAGTATAATCTGGATAAGTGTGAGGTCATCCACTTTGGTAGCAAAAACAGGAAGGCAAATTATCTGAATGGCTATAAATTGAGAGAGGGTGGAATGTGCAATGAGATCTGGGTGTCCTTGTGCACCAGTCGCTGAAGGTAAACATGCAGGTGCAGCAGGCGGTAAAGAAGGCAAATTGAATGTTGGCCTTTATAGCGCGAGGATTCGCGTACAGGAGCAGAGAGGTAGTAAAAGTTTTTACAAATATATAAAAAGGAATAGAGTGGCTGGAGTGAATGTTGGACCCTTGGAGGACGAGAGGGGGGATTTAATAGTGGAAAACAAGGAAATGGCTGAGACTTTAAATAGGTTTTTTGTGTCGGTCTTCACGGTGGAAGACACAAATAGTTTACCAAATATTAACGATCGAGTGTTGGTAGGTGGAGAGGTACTCAATACAATTATTGTTACTAGAGAGGCAGTGCTTGGTAGACTAACGGGACTGAAGGTGGACAAGTCCCCGGGCTCGGATGGAATGCATCCCAGGGTACTGAAAGAAATGTCAGAGGTAATAGCGGATGCGTTAGTGATTATTTATCAAAATTCACTGGACTCTGGGGTAGTGCCGGCGGATTGGAAAACGGCTACTGTTACGCCGCTGTTTAAAAAAGGAAATAGACAAAAGGCGGGTAACTACAGGCCGGTCAGCTTAACGTCTGTAGTTGGGAAAATGCTGGAATCCATCATTAAAGAAGAAATAGCAGGCCATCTGGATAAGAATGGTTCGATCAAGCAGACGCAGCATGGATTCATGAGAGGAAAGTCGTGTTTGACGAACTTACTGGATTTTTACGAAGATGTGACTAGTGCGGTTGACGGAGGGGAACCGGTAGATGTGGTGTTTTTGGATTTCCAGAAGGCATTCGATAAGGTGCCTCACAAAAGGTTGCTGCAAAGATTGGGGCACACGGAGTTGGGGGTAGGGTGTTAGCGTGGATTGGGGATTGGCTATCCAACAGGAAGCAGAGAGTTGGAATAAATGGGTGCTTTTCTGGTTGGCAGATGGTAACTAGTGGCATGCCGCAGGGATCGGTACTGGGGCCTCAACTGTTTACTATTTACATAGATGATCTGGAGGAGGGGACTGAGTGTAGGGTAACAAAGTTTGCTGACGACACGAAGATAAGTGGGAAAGTGAATTGCGTGGAGGAAGCGGAAGGTCTGCAGAGAGATTTGAATAGGCTGAGTGAGTGGGCGAGGATCTGGCAGATGGAGTATAACGTTGGCAAATGCGAGGTTATTCACTTTGGAAGAAATAATAGCAAATTAGATTATTATTTAAATGGAAAAAAATTACAACATGCTACTGTGCAAAGGGACCTGGGGGTCCTTGTGCATGAGTCGCAAAAACTCAGTCTGCAAGTACAACAGGTGATCAAGAAGGCAAATGGGATGTTGGCATTTATTGCGAGGGGGATAGAATATAAAAGCAGAGAAGTCTTGCTGCATCTGTACAAGGCATTGGTGAGGCCGCAGCTGGAATACTGTGTGCAGTTTTGGTCCCCTTACTTGCGAAAGGATATATTGGCCTTGGAGGGAGTGCAGAGAAGGTTCACCAGGTTGATACCGGAGATGAGGGGTGTAGATTATGAGGAGAGATTGAGCAGATTAGGTTTGTACTCGTTGGAGTTTAGAAGGCTGAGGGGTGATCTTATAGAGACCTATAAGATAATGAAGGGGCTGGATAGGGTAGAGGTGGAGAGATTCTTTCCACTTAGAAAGGAAACCAGAACTAGAGGGCACAGCCTCAAAATAAAGGGGGGTCAGTTTAGGACAGAGTTGAGGAGGAACTTCTTCTCTCAGAGGGTGGTGAATCTCTGGAATTCTCTGCCCACTGAAGTGGTGGAGGCTACCTCGTTGAATATGTTTAAGTCACGGATAGATGGGTTTCTGATCGGTAAGGAAATTAAGGGTTATGGGGATCAGGCGGGTAAGTGGAACTGATCCACTTCAGATCAGCCATGATCTTATTGAATGGCGGGGCAGGCTCGAGGGGCTAGATGGCCTACTCCTGCTCCTATTTTTTATGTTCTTATGTCTTGATGCAATTGCACAGGGAATTGATTCACCAGAAGAAACTCTTCAGTTGTAGGCAATAAAATAAAACAAGACTTGCTCCAACTTATAAATCAAAGAAAAATGCTTAAATAAAGAAACTTCATGACTCCAACACTAGAGGCCTCTTCCTGGGCCATTCTGAGCTCCCACAAACCCCAGCAGCTTCTTATTTATATTGGTCAGCTGACCACCACATCATTTTGTCATTGGTTACATAGTTTACTGGGTCAGCTGACCCTTACAGCACGTTACCATTGGTCACATTACAACAGATCCAATGTTACCATTGGTTACATTCAAACATAGGCCTTGGTGAGGCCACACCGAGAGTATTGTGTGCAGTTTTGTTCTCCTTTTCTGAGGAAGGATGTCCTTGCTCTCGAGGGAGCGCAGCGAAGGTTTACCAGGCTGATTCCGGGGATGGCGGGACTGATGTATGAGTCTGGTAGACTGGAAATCGCGTAGGGCTGGAAGTCTGGATGGGGAGGAATTTGTAAAATGCGTACAGGAAAGTTCGTTGAACAATATGTAGATAGCCCGATTAGAGAGGGGGCTATACTGGACCTAGTACTGGGGAATGAGCCCGGTCAGGTCTTCAAAGTTTCAGTAGGGGAACATGTGACAAATAGTGACCACAATTCTGTTAGCTTTAGGATAGTGATGGAAAAGGATGAGTTGTGTCCCAAGGGTAAGTGTTGGATTGGGGAAGGCTAACTTTAGTGGGATTAGGCAGAAATTGGCAGCTCTTGATTGGGAGAGGCTGTTTGAGGGTAAATCCACATCTGGCATGTGGGAATCTTTTAAGGAACAGTTGTTAGGGCTACAGGACAGGCATGTGCCTGTAAAAAAGAAGGATAGGAAGGTTTGGATTCAAGAACCGTGGATAACCAGGGAAATTGAGGCATTGGTCAAAAAGAAAAGAGAGGTGTACGTTAGGTCCAGGCAGCTAAAAACGGAGGGAGCTCTGGAGGAATACAGAGAGAGTAGGAAAGAACTCAAATGAGGAATTCGAAAGGCAAAAAGGGGTCACAAAATGTCCTTGGCAGACAGGATTAAGAAGAATCCCAAGGCATTTTATTCATACTTTAGGAACGAAAGGGACCTCTCAGGGACATAAGTGGGGAATTATGCTTAGAGCCCAAAGAAGTAGGGAAGATCCTAAATGAATACTTTGCATTGGTATTCACAAAGGAGAGGTAGGTGTTGACTGGGAGTGTCTCGGAGGGGAGTGTTGACCCGTTAGAGAAAATCTCCATTACAAGGGAGGAAGTGTTAGGTTTTTTAGGCAATATAAAGACTGACAAATCCCCAGGGCCTGATGGAATCTATCCAAGGCTGCTCAGGGAGACGAGAGATGAAATCGCTGGGCCTCTGACGCAAATCTTTGTCTCGTCACTGGACACAGGTGAGGTCCCAGAGGATTGGAGGATAGCTAATGTGTCCCGTTATTTAAGAAGGGTAGGAAGGATAACCCGGGAAATTATAGGTTGGTGAGCTTGACGTCCGTGGTGGGGAAGTTGTTGGAGTGGATTCTTAGAGATAGGATGTATGCGCATTTAGAAAGGAATAAACGCATTAACGATAGTCAGCATGGTTTTGTGAGAGGGAGGTCATGCCTCACTACCCTGGTGGAGTTTTTTGAAGAAGTGACTAGAATGGTTGACGAGGGAAGGGCTGCGGATGTCGTCTATGTGGACTTTAGTAAAGCGTTTGACAAAGTCCCTCATGATAGGTTGGTGCAAAAGGTTGGATCTCATGGGATAAAGTGGGAGGTGGCTAGATGGGTGGAGAACTGGCTTGGTCACAGAAGCCAGAGGGTGGTACCATAGAACCATAGAAAATTACAGCTCAGAAATAGGCCTTTTGGCCCTTCTTGTCTGTGCCGAACCATTTTATGCCTAGTCCCACTGACCTGCACTTGGACCATATCCCTCCACACCCCTCTCATCCATGAACCCGTCCAAGTTTTTCTTAAATGTTAAAAGTGACCCCGCATTTACCACTTTATCCGGCAGCTCATTCCACACTCCCACCACTCTCTGCGTGAAGAAGCCCCCCCTAATATTCCCTTCAAACTTTTCTCCTTTCACCCTTAACCCATGCCCTCTGGTTTTTTTCTCCCCGAGCCTCAGCGGAATAAGCCTGCTTGCATTCACTCTATCTATACCCATCAAAATCTTATACACCTCTATCAAATCTCCCCTCAATCTTCTACGCTCCAGGGAATAAAGTCCCAACCTATTCAATCTCTCTCTGTAACTCAGCTTCTCAAGTCCCGGAAACATCCTTGTGAACCTTCTCTGCACTCTTTCAACCTTATTTACATCCTTCCTGTAACTAGGTGACCAAAACTGTACACAATACTCCAAATTCGGCCTCACCAATGCCTTATATAACCTTACCATAACACTCCAACTTTTATACTCGATACTCCGATTTATAAAGGCCAATGTACCAAAGGCACTCTTTACGACCCTATCCACCTGTGACGTCACTTTTAGGGAATTCTGTACCTGTATTCCCAGATCCCCCTGTTCAACTGCACTCTTCAGAGTCCTACCATTTACCCTGTACGTTCTACTTTGGTTTGTCCTTCCAAAGTGCAATATCTCACACTTGTCTGCGTTAAATTCCATTTGCCATTTTTCAGCCCATTTTTCTAGTTGGTCCAAATCCCTCTGCAAGCTTTGAAAACCTTCCTCACTGTCCACTATACCTCCAATCTTTGTGTCATCAGCAAACTTGCTGATCCCATTTACCACATTATCATCCAGATCATTGATATAGATGACAAACAACAATGGACCCAACACCGATCCCTGCGGCACACCACTAGTCACAGGCCTCCACTCAGAGAAGCAATCCTCCACAACCACTCTCTGGCTTCTTCCATTGAGCCAGTGTCTTATCCAATTTACTACCTCCCATGTATACCTAGCGACTGAACCTTCCTAACTAACCTCCCATGAGGGACCTTGTCAAAGGCCTTGCTGAAATCCAGGTAGACAACATCCACCGCCTTCCCTTCATCCACTTTCCTGGTAACCTCCTCGAAAAACTCTTATAGATTGGTCAAACATGACCTACCACGCACAAAGCCATGTTGACTCTCCCTAATAAGTCCCTGTCTATCCAAATATTTGTAGATCCTATCCCGTATCACACCTTCCAATAACTTGCCCACCACCGACGTCAAACTTACTGGCCGATAATTTCCCGGATTTCTTTTGGAACCTTTTTTAAACAACGGAACAACATGAGCCACCCTCCAATCATCCGGCACCTCCCCCGTGAATACTGACATTTTAAATATGTCTGCCAGGGCCCCTGCAAGTTCAACACTAGCTTCCCTCAAGGTCCGTGGGAATACCCTGTCCGCTCCTGGGGATTTATCCACTCTGATTTGCCTCAAGACAGCGAGCACCTCCTCCCCTTTAATCTGTAAAGGTTCCATGGCCTCCCTACCAGTTTGCCCTATTTCCGTAGACTCCATGCCCGTTTCCTCAGTAAATACGGATGCAAAAAAACCATTTAGTATCTCCCCCACCTCTTTTGGTTTCATACACAGTCTACCAGTCTGGTCTTCAAGAGAACCAATTTTATCCCTCACTATCCTTTTGCTCCTAACATACCTATAGAAGCTCTTTGGATTTTCCTTCACTCTGTCTGCCAAAGCAACCTCATGTCTTCTTTTAGCCCTTCTGATTTCCCTCTTAAGTAGCTTCTTGCACTTTTTATACTCCTCGAGCATCTGATGTATTCCTTGCTGCCTGTACATTTCATACAACTCTCTCTTCCTCTTAATCAGTGTTACAATCTCCCTCGAGAACCAAGGTTCCTTATTCCGATTTACTTTGCCTTTAATCCTGACAGGAACATACAAACTCTGCACGCTCAAAATTTCTCCTTTGAAGGCCTTCCACTTTCCATTTACATCCTTACCAGAGAACAGCCTGTGCCAATCCACACTTCCCAGATCCCTTCTCATTTCATCAAATTTGGCCTTTTTCCAGTTCAGAACTTCAACCCGAGGACCAGATCTATCCTTATCCATGATCAGGTTGAAACTAATGGCATTATGATCACTGGATCCAAAGTGTTCCCTCACACTCACATCCATCACCTGCCCTAACTCATTTCCCAATAGGAGATCCAATAGCGCATCCTCTCTAGTTGGCACCTCTATATACTGATGTAGAAAATTCTCCTGAACACATTTTACAAACTCTACGCTGTCTAAACCTTTAACAGTATGCGAGTCCCAATCTATATGTGGAAAATTAAAATCCCCTACTATCACAACTTTGTGTTTCTTGCAGTTGTCAGCTATCTCTCCGCTGATTTGCTCCTCCAATTCTCGCTGGTAGTGGAAGGGTCTTTTTCCGGCTGGATGCCTCTGACTAGTGGTGTTCCGCAGGGCTCTGTATTGGGACCTCTGCTGTTTGTGATTTATATAAACGATCTGGAAGAAGGTGTAACTGGGGTGATCAGTAAGTTTGCGGATGACACGAAAATGGCTGGACTTGCAGATAGTGAGGATCATTGTCAGAAGCTACAGGATATAGATAGGCTGGAAATTTGGGCAAAGAAATGGCAGATGGAGTTCAATCCTGATAAATGCAAAGTGATGCATTTTGGTAGAACTAACGTAGGGGGGAGCTATACGATAAATGGCAGAACCATAAAGGGTGTAGATATGCAGAGGGACCTGGGTGTGCAAGTCCACAGATCCTTGAAGGTGACGTCACAGGTGATGAAGGTAGTGAAGAAGGCATATGGCATGCTTGCCTTTATAGGACGGGGCATAGAGTATAAAAGTTGGGGTCTGATGTTTCAGTTGTGTAGAACATTGGTTCGGCCGCATTTGGAATACTGCGCCCAGTTCTGGTCGCCACACTACCAGAAGGACATGGAGGCTTTAGAGAGAGTGCAGAGGAGGTTTACCAGGATGTTGCCTGGTATGGAGGGGCTTGGTTATGAGGAAAGATTGGGTAAACTGGGGTTGTTCTCACTGGAAAGACGGAGGATGAGGGGTGACCTAATAGAGGTGTATAAAATTATGAAAGGCATAGATAGGGTGAACGGTGGGAAGCTTTTTCCCAGGTCGGTGGTGACGTTCATGAGGGATCATAAGTTCAAGGTGAGGGGCGGGAGGTTTAACACGGATATCAGAAGGACGTATTTTACTCAGAGGGTGGTGGGGGCCTGGAATGTGCTGCCGGGCAAGGTGGTGGAGGCGGACACGCTGGGAATGTTTTCGACTTATCTAGATAGCCACATGAACGGAGTGGGAATGGAGGGATACAAAAGAATGGTCTAGTTTGGACTAGGGGGCGGCGCGGGCTTGGAGGGCCGAAGGGCCTGTTCCTGTGCTGTATTGTTCTTTGTTCTTTGAGAGATTGACTAGGTTAAGATTGTTTTCGCTGGAGTTCAGAAGAATGAGGGGGGATCTCATAGAGACTTATAGATTCTAACAGGACTAGGTAGGGTAGATGCAGGGAAGATGTTCCCGATGGTGGGGGAGTCCAGAACCAGGGGTCACATTCTGAGGATTCAGGATAGACCATTTAGGACGGGGGTGAGGAGACATTTCTTCATCCAGAGAGTGGTGAGTCTGTGGAATTCTCCAAGTAATTGAGGCCAAAACATTGAGGACGGGATTTCCCAGCTGTGCTCACCCCAGGAGTGGAAAATCAGGATTTGGACCTATCAAATGTGACGGTGGGAAAGTCTGTATTGAACCGTTTGAAATAGCAGAGGTACTCAATGAATACTTTGCTTCAGTATTCACAGTGGAAAAGGATCTTGGTAGTTGCAGTGCAGACTTGCAGTGGACTGAGAAGATTGAGCATGTGGACATTAGGAAAGAGGATGTGTTGGAGCTGTTGAAAAGCATCAAGTTAGATAAATCACCGGAACCGGATGGGATGTACCCCAGGTTACTGTGGGAGGCGAGGGAAAAGACTGCTGGTCCTCTGGCAATGATCTTTGCGTCGTCAATGGAGATGGGAGAGGTTCCGGAGGATTGGAGGATGGCGGATGTGGTTCCGTTATTCAAGAAAGGGAGAAGAGATAGCCCAGGAAATTATGGACCGGTGAGTCTAACCTCAGTGGTAGGTAAGTTGATGGAGAAGATCTTGAGAGAACATAAGAACATAAGAACATAAGAAATAGGAGCAGGAGTAGGCCATCTAGCCCCTCGAGCCTGCCCCGCCATTCAATAAGATCATGGCTGATCTGACGTGGATCAGTACCACTTACCCGCCTGACCCCCATAACCCTTAATTCCCTTACCGATCAGGAATCCATCCATCCGCGCTTTAAACATATTCAGCGAGATAGCCTCCACCACCTCAGTGGGCAGAGAATTCCAGAGATTCACCACCCTCTGGGAGAAGAAGTTCCTCCTCAACTCTGTCTTAAACCGACCCCCCTTTATTTTGAGGCTGTGTCCTCTAGTTTTAACTTCCTTACTAAGTGGAAAGAATCTCTCCGCCTCCACCCTGTCCAGCCCCCGCATTATCTTATAAGTCTCCATAAGATCCCCCCTCATCCTTCTAAACTCCAACGAGTACAAACCCAATCTCCTCAGCCTCTCCTCATAATCCAAACCCCTCATCTCCGGTATCAACCTGGTGAACCTTCTCTGCACTCCCTCCAATGCCAATATATCCTTCCTCATATAAGGGGACCAATACTGCACACAGTATTCCAGCTGCGGCCTCACCAATGCCCTGTACAGGTGCATCAAGACATCCCTGCTTTTATATTCTATCCCCCTCGCAATATAGGCCAACATCCCATTTGCCTTCTTGATCACCTGTTGTACCTGCAGACTGGGCTTTTGCGTCTCATGCACAAGGACCCCCAGGTCCCTTTGCACGGTAGCATGTTTTAATTTGTTTCCATTGAGATAGTAATCCCATTTGTTATTATTTCCTCCAAAGTGTATAACCTCGCATTTCTCAACGTTATACTCCATTTGCCATATCCTCGCCCACTCACTCAGCCTGTCCAAATCTCTCTGCAGATCTTCTCCGTCCTCCACACGATTCACTTTTCCACTTATCTTTGTGTCGTCTGCAAACTTCGTTACCCTACACTCCGTCCCCTCCTCCAGATCATCTATATAAATGGTAAACAGTTGCGGCCCGAGTACCGATCCCTGCGGCACGCCACTAGTTACCTTCCTCCAACCGGAAAAACACCCATTTATTCCGACTCTTTGCTTCCTGTCGGATAGCCAGTCCCCAATCCACTTTAACACACTACCCCCAACTCCGTGTGCCCTAATCTTCTTCAGCAGCCTTTTATGGGGCACCTTATCAAACGCCTTTTGGAAATCCAAAAACACCGCATCCACCGGTTCTCCTCCATCAACCGCCCTCGTCACATCTTCATAAAAATCCAACATGTTCGTCAAGCACGACTTTCCCCTCATGAATCCATGCTGCGTCTGATTGATCGAACCATTTCTATCCAGATGCCCTGCTATCTCCTCTTTAATAATGGATTCCAGCATTTTCCCTACTACAGACGTTAAGCTGACCGGCCTATAGTTACCCGCCTTTTGTCTCCTTCCTTTTTTAAACAGCGGCGTAACATTAGCCGTTTTCCAATCAACCGGCACTACCCCAGAATGCAACGAGTTTTGATAAATAATCACTAACGCATCCACTATTACCTCTGACATTTCTTTCAATACCCTGGGATGCATTCCATCTGGACCCGGGGACTTGTCCACCTTCAGTCCCATTAGTCTACCCAGCACTGCCTCTCTGGTAACATTAATCGTATTAAGTATTTCTCCTGCTGCCAACCCTCTATCGTTAATATTTGGCAAACTATTCGTGTCCTCCACCGTGAAGACCGACACAAAAAACGTATTTAAAGACTCAGCCATATCCTCATTTCCCACTATTAACTCCCCCCTCTCGTCCTCCAAGGGTCCAACATTCACTCCAGCCACTCTATTCCTTTTTATATATTTATAAAAACTTTTACTATCATTTTTTATATTAATTGCTAGCCTAGCTTCATAGTCTATCCTTCCTTTCTTTATCGCTTTCTTAGTCTCTCTTTGTTGTTTCTTAAATTTTTCCCAATCACTTGTTTCTCCACTATTTTTGGCCACTCTGTACGCAGCTGTTTTTATTTTAATACTCTCCTTTATTTCCTTCGTTATCCACGGCTGGTTCTCCCTTTTCTTACAATCCTTGTTTTTTGCTGGAATATATTTTTGCTGAGAACCGAAAAGGATCTCCTTAAAAATCCTCCACTGTTCCTCAGCTATCCTACCTGCCAGCCTGCTCTCCCAGTCTACCTTAGCCAATTCATCCCTCATCCTATCATATTTCCCTCTGTTCAAACAGAGGACACTGGTTTGAGACCAAACTTTCTCCTCTTCCATCTGAATCAGAAATTCGACCATATTGTGGTCACTAGACCCAAGAGGGTCCTTCACAATAAGTTCCTTAATTCTACCTACCTCGTTACACAATACCAGATCCAAAATAGTTCGTTCCCTCGTCGGTTCCGTAACATGCTGTTCAAGGAAACTATCCCGACAGCATTCTAAGAACTCTTCCTCCATTCCACCCTTACCGACTTGAGTCTGCCAGTCAATGTGCATGTTGAAGTCCCCCATGATTATTGCCGTTCCGTTTTTACACGCATCCCTTATCTGCTTGTTTATAGCCCTCCCTACCTCAACATTATTATTTGGGGGCCTATCTACCACACCTACTAGTGTCTTTCTCCCTCTACTATTCCTCATCTCTACCCATAACGATTCCACGTTTTGTTCCTCAGAGCCTATGTCATCCCTCAGTACTACCCTGATATTATCTCTTATTAATAGCGCGACCCCACCACCTTTTCCTTCCTGTCTATTCTTCCTAAACGCCTGATACCCCTGGATATTCATCTCCCAGTCCTGGTCACCTTTCAGCCACGTTTCTGTAATGGCCACTAGATCGTACCCACTTGTGCTGATTTGCACCATCAACTCATTCACCTTGTTCCGAATGCTTCGTGCATTCAGGCAAAGTGTCCTTATTCCAGCTTTTATCTGGACCCGCTTTGATGAGTCGCGAACACCCTCTCCCTCTACTCCCTTATCTAAATTACCGCCTTCATTCACTTGCACCCTCTCCTCTACCATTAATTTTGTAATTCCCCTTACCCCTGCATCCTCCCCCCCATCAATTAGTTCCTTGATCCTAGTCAACTCTTCTAGCTCCCCTCCTCTTTAATAATGGAGAGGCAGGATTTATGAACATTTGGAAAGGAATAGTATGATCAGAAGTAGCCAACACGGCTTTGTCCGAGGCAGATCATGCCTTATGAGTCTGATTGGGTTTTTTGAAGATGTGACTAGACACATAGATGGGGGAAGAGCGGTAGATGTGGTTTATATGGATTTCAGTAAGGTGTTTGATAAGGTGCCCCATGCAAGGCTTATGGAGAAAGTGAAGGGGCATGGGATACAAGGGGACGTTGCTTTGTGGATTCAGAACGGGTTTGCCCACAGAAGGCAAAGAGTGGTTGTAGATGGGTCTTTTTCAGAGTGGAGGTCGGTCACCAGTGGGGTGCTCCAGGGATCTGTTCTGGGACCCTTGCTCTTTGTGATTTTTATAAATGACCTGGATGAGGAAGTGGAAGGATGGGTTGGCAAGTTTGCTGATGACACAAACGTTGGTGGTGTTGTGGATAGTGTAGAGGGATGTCAGCAGTTGCAACGAGACATAGATAAGATGCAAGACTGGGCGGAGAAGTGGCAGATGGACTTCAACCCAGATAAGTGTGAGGTGGTTCATTTTGGCAGGTCAAATAGGATGAAAGAATATAATATTAAGGGTAAGACGCTTGGCAGTGTGGAAGAACTGAGGGATCTTGGGGTCCGGGTTCATAGGACGCTCAAAGCAGCGTCGCAGGTAGAGGCTGTGGTTAAGAAGGCGTATGGAATACTGGCCTTCATGAATAGAGGAATTGAGTTTAGAAATTGTGAGATAATGCTGCAGCTGTATAGGACCCTGGTCAGACCCCATCTGGAGTACTGTGCCCAGTTCTGGTCGCCTCATTACAGAAAGGATGTGGAAGCCATAGAAAGGGTGTAGAGGAGATTTACAAGGATGTTGCCGGGATTAGGTGGCATGCCTTATGAGGATAGGTTGAGAGAGCTAGGTCTATTCTCCTTGGAGAGGCGAAGGATGAGAGATGACCTGATAGAGGTGTATAAGATGTTGAGAGATATTGATAGAATGGATTCTCAGAGGCTTTTACCCAGGGCTGAAATGGTTGTCACGAGAGGCCACAGGTTTAGGGTGCTGGGGAGTAGTATAGAGGAGATGCTAGGGGTAGGTTTTTCACTCAGAGGGTGGTGGGTGCGTGGAATCGGCTGCTGGTAGTTGTGGTGGAAGCGGATTCGATTGAGTCTTTTAAGAGACTTTTGGATAGGTTCATGGAGGTTAGTATGATAGAGGGTTATAGATGAGCCTAGAAGGTAAGGAAATTGTTCGGCGCAACTTGTGGGCCGAAGGGCCTGTTTGTGCTGTAGCTTTTCTATGTTCTATGTTCTATCCCGTCTGAGGTCAATGGACGTTTGCATGTCCCGCCCACCCACTGCGATTCGTGCGGCAGGCGGGACAGGAACATTCCACCCTGAATGTTTTCAGGAAGCAGTTAGATATAGCACTTGGGGCGAAGGAGATCAAAGGATATGGGGGGAAGGCGGGGTATTGAGTTGGATGATCAGCCATGATCATAATGAATGGCGGAGCAAGCTCGAAGGGCCAAATGGCCTCCTCCTGCTTCTAGTTTCTATGTTTCTGTGTTAAAAGCAAAACACTGCAGGTGCTGGAAATCTGAAATAAAACCAGGAAATATTGGAAATGTTCAGCAGGTTAGGCAGCTTCTGTGGAGTTAGCAACAAGTTCATGTTTCAGGTCAAGCACTTTTCAAAGATCACCAACCTGTGGCAATAACTCTCCCTTTTTGCTCCACAGAGCCTGGGTTTTTCTGGCATTTTCTGTTTTTATTTCAGATTTCCAGCACCTGCAGTATTTTATTTTGGATCCTATCAGGAATTTGAGTGGTGGCTCCAAACTTGAAACACGATTGGATTGCACAAGCCAACTGTGATCGCTCTGCCTTCCCTGAGCTCTCACATCAATGCAAGCCTTGTAATCTTCTCCAGTAATCTCCTGTAAGAAAATGTCCAAAGTTCAGAAACCCTCCCTTCACTGAATTTCCGAACAGACCCTCCAACAAATTGCTGAGCTCTCTCTGTACCAGGCTCTAACTTGCCTCTCCCGAAGTTCAAACTAACTGACCGTAATGACTTGGATTTGTAAGATGCTTTATTACTTATTCCCTTTAGCTGGTTAAAAGTCAGGAAAGCTTCTTCTGATAGAGTCTGTTTGTAGGGAAAAGCCAGCGTCATCTGCCCTTTGGAATAATGTCAAAACGTAGAAAGTTTGAGGGACAGTGTGTCCTCCATAGACTGAGTTAAAGCTAACGTTTCCTGGTGCTTCTGTTTCAGACTCTGAGCTAGGTTTGGGGAACTATGTCACTGAACCAACAGGAGGATGCAGAGGCTGCGGGGACTCGGCTGCAGATCAGGAAGTCACCACATTTTCCCATTTGTCCCCAAGCACAGCAGGATCCCAGGACTGGATCTGAGGTAACCGCTCCATCTCTCCCTCTCGATGTTTGCTATCCTGCCTCGCTGGAGATCTGATACACTGGGGATGACATTGACCGAGAGTGAACATTGCTTTAATGTGTCTGAATTCAATTCAAAAGGTTCTCTCCTGCGTTCAGCTGAGGAGATGGGGTAACCGGACAGAGCGTGGGCTGCACGTAAGGAGGGGCACAATGGGTGTAGGGAAGGAACAGCGAACAGGGTTGGGTGTTTGTCACTAATTGGAGAATTACTAGGACAATCCGCATGGGCTCAGGAAGTTGTCTCTTTTATCCTGTGCATTGTGCAGAGATAGTTTGATGCCAGTTGGAATTCTGAATAACTCCTTTCTATTCTAGAATCTGAGACCAGCTTTCTTCAAAAGTGTCAGCACGACAGACCCCAGGGTCTCAGCTCCAGACGAGATGAGGGTGAGGAAGCTACAAGTGTTCCAAAGACAGAGGTCCATCTCAAAGAGTATCTGCAGGTAACAACTCTCCACATTGGTAGGTCATTGTTGGGAACCCCCCACCCCATTTAGATACAAATACAACCCCACCTCTTCCCCAGGTGTGTCGTACTGTCCCTCACCACTGGCAGTGCTGATTGGGTGGGAGAATGTTCTGGACCCAGTCATTACCGTTGCTGTAGTTGGGGATGTTAAACAGTATTTACAGCATAGAAACAAACCTCTCAGTCCAACAGATCCTTGTTGGTGTTTATGCTCCACACTCCATCTCAATCTATCAACATGTCCAGCCAATCCTTCCTCCTTAACTTCTCCTGTAATATTCTCAGCACATTCTGAAGTTTAAAGTTTATTTATTAGTGTCACAAGTAAGGCTTACATTAACACTGCAATGAAGTTACTGTGAAAATCCCCCAGTTGCCACACTCTGGCACCTGTTCGGGTACACTGAGGGAGAATTTAGCATGGCCAATGCACCCTAACCAGCACGTCTTTCAGACTGTGGGAGGAAACCGGAGCACCCGGAGGAAACCCATGCAGACACGGGGAGAACGTGCAAACTCCGCACAGACAGTGACCCAAGCTGGGAATTGAACCCGGGTCCCTGGCGCTGTGAGGCAGCAGTGCTAACCACTGTGCCACCGTGCTGCTCTGGGTCCCTGGTGCTGTGAGGCAGCAGTGCTAACCACTGTGCCACCGTGCCGCCCCAGGTCCCTGGCACTGTGAGGGAGCCGTGCTAATCACTGTGCCGCTGTGCTGTTTATTCTCACCATTCTTTGGGTAAAGGTATTTTTACCATAATGCCAAATGTATTTATATTTATGGCCCCGGTCTCCCTCACATTGGGAAACATCCTCTGGATCTGCCTGGCAAATCCTCTCAGAATCATATCGGGCTAGCCCCTCAACTTTCTCTTTTCGAGAGAAAAGCCCCTTTCTGTACGATCTTTCCTGATGGTGTAACTGCCCAGTTCTGATACATTCTCTGTCATGGTGGCTCTGACATCCATCATTATGAAGTGCTTTGAAAGGTTAGTCATGGCACAAATCAATTCCAGCCTCCCGGGCTACCTGGATCCACTGCAGTTTGCCTACTGCCGCAACAGGTCCACAGCAGAAGCCATCTCCCTGGCCCTGCACTCAACCCTGGAACACCGAGATAACAAGGACACCTATATCAGACACCTATTTATTGACTCAGCTCAGCCTTTAACACCATTATTCCTATGAAACTCATCTCCAAACTCTGTGGCCTGGGCCTCAGCTCCTCCCTCTGCAACTGGATCCTGAACTTCCGAACTCACAGACCACAATCAGTAAGGATAGGCAACAACACCTCCTCCACAATCATCCTCAACACCGGTGCCCCACACAGCTGTGTTCTCAGCCCCCTACTATACTCCCTATGACTGTGCGGCCAAATTCCCCTCCAATTCGATTTTCAAGTTTGCTGACGACACCACTGTAGTGGGTCAGATCTCAAACAATGACGAGACAGAGTACAGGAATGAGGTAGAGAATCTGGTGAACTGGTGCGGCAACAATAATCTCTCCCTCAATGTCAACAAAACGAAGGAGATTGTCATCGACTTCAGGAAGCGTAAAGGAGAACATGCCCCTGTCTACATCAACGGGGACGAAGTAGAAAGGGTTGAGAGCTTCAGGTTTTTAGGTGTCCAGATCACCAACAACTTGTCCTGGTCCCCCCATGCCGACACTATAGTTACGAAAGCCCCACCAACGCCTCTACTTTCTCAGAAGACCAAGGAAATTTGGCATGTCAGCTCCGACTCTCACCAACTTTTACAGATGCACCATAGAAAGCATTCTTTCTGGTTGTGTCACAGCTTGGTATGGGCTCCTGCTCTGCCCAAGACCGCAAGGAACTACAAAAGGTTGTGAATGTAGCCCAATCCATCACACAAACCAGCCTCCCATCCATTGACTCTGTCTACACTTCCCGCTGCCTCGGCAAAGCAACCAGCATAATTAAGGACCCCACGCACCCCGGACATTCTCTCTTCCATCTTCTTTCGTCAGGAAAAAGATACAAAAGTCTGAGGTCACGTACCAACCGACTCAAGAACAGCTTCTTCCCTGCTGCTGTCAGACTTTTGAATGGACCTACCTCGCAATAAGTTGATCTTTCCCTACACCCTAGCTATGACTGTAACACTACATTCTGCACTCTCTCGTTTCCTTCTCTATGAATGGTATGCTTTGTCTGTATAGCGCGCAAGAAACAATACTTTTCACTGTATGTTAATACATGTGACAATAATAAATCAAATCAAATCAAATCAAAATTGATCTTTCTTGTACCTTCCACAGTGTCTCCACATGCTTGCACTGACAGGATTCCCAGTGTGGGCTAACCAAGGATCTGGTTGTGTTTGTTACAGGGAAACAGCTGAATGGTTTGGTTTGGGAAAAGACAGTAATTCGGATCCTCATCACTGGCAGTGTCAGAGTTGGATACATTGTAGCCAGAGGTATGGGAAGCTGAAAGCTCCGTACCAGACAGATGTGGCAATTCCCAGTGTGGAATTCTTGTCATTCTCAGCGCCGGATTCTGCAGCTTTCTGTACAACACCAAAGGTGAGAACAGCCCGTAGAATTCATCCTGTCCACCTCTGGTCTCAATACCAGTTTCCCAGTTACCTTTCTGCTGTGTCATCGCTCGTAATCCCAGTGCACAAGTGGATGATTCCAATAATCTCCAATGCTAATTCTGTTCATCCTTACTTTCTCTTCCATTTCCCTCCCACAAGTGTTGCCAGATACGGGATTGGGGAATGGGGTGGGGAGGTGGGAAGGGAGGGGGGGTGGGAGGGTGGGTGGCTGTTGAGGGGAATATAGGTAGAGTCCAATGGTGCAGATGTGGATGATCAGTGTTTGGTGGGAGTGGGGTTTCGGGTGGGGCCAGAGGGTGAGGGAGGGGGAATTTGGGGGAGAGTGTGGTGGAAGGTCACGTTGTGAGAAGGATACAAACAGTTTATAAAAAGATACTGATTGGTTAACTACGTGGGAAAATCGTTAGCAAGTGGAAGATGTGAGAAACTGTGAAGTTGTTCATTTTGGAAGGGAGAATGAAAGAACAGAGTGTTATTTAAATGGAGAAAAACTGCAGAAAGCAGCAACACAAAGTGACTTTGTAATTGTACACAAAACACAGAAAGCTAACACAGGTGCAGCCTCAGGAAGACTAATGGAATGTTGGCCCTTATTTCAAGGGGGTTGGAGTATAAAGCAACTTAGAGTGAGAGGGTAAAGATCCACTTGTCTTGTCCAAGTAGGTAAATGCATGGCTCAAAGATTGGTGTGGGAAGAATGGGTTTGAATTCATGGGACATTGGCACCAGTATCGGGGGAGATGGGACCTGTTCCAATGGGACGGTCTTCATCTGAATCGTGCTGGGACCAGAGTCCTGGTGAATCGTACAACTAGGGCTGTAGATAGGGCTTTAAACTGAATGGGGGTGGGGGGCGCGGGGTGGGTGGGGGGTGGGGAGGGGAGGGGGGGTGGGTGGAATAGGGTCGTGAGGGTTCAATTGTCGGGGAAATTAGAAAACCCAAATTAAAGGAGGAGGTAAGAGTGCAGGTTGGTGATGTGGCGAGTGGTTACCAGACAATAAAAGAGGGACAGAACGGGTAAATGTCTTTCTGCACCAAGGAATTATAAAAGGGTAGGGAAATTTACCAGGAGAACAAATTTAAAAGCTTTGTACCTAAATGCACAAAGCGTTCGGAACAAAATTAATGAGTTAATGGCGTAAATAGAAACAGATGGGTATGATTTGGTGGCGATTACTGAGACATAAGAACAAAGAACAAAGAACAGTACAGCACAGGAAACAGGCCTTTCGGCCCTCCAAGCCTGTGCCGCTCCTTGGTCCAACTAGACCAATCGTTTGTATCCCTCCATTCCCAGACTGCTCATGTGACTATCCAGGTAATTCTTAAACGATGTCAGCGTGTCTGCCTCCACCACCCTACTTGGCAGCGCATTCCAGGCCCCCACCACCCTCTGTGTAAAAAACATCCCTCTAATATCTGAGTTATACTTCGCCCCTCTCACCTTGAGCCCGTGACCCCTCGTGATCGTCACTTCTGATCTGGGAAAAAACTTCCCACCGTTCACCCTATCTATCCCCTTCATAATTTTGTACACCTCTATTAGATCTCCCCTCATTCTCTGTCTTTCCAGGGAGAACAACCCCAGTTTACCCAATCTCTCCTCATAGTTAAGACCCTCCATACCAGGCAACATCCTGGTAAACCTTCTCTGCACTCTCTCTAACGCCTCCACATCCTTCTGGTAGTGCGGCGACCAGAACTGGACGCAGTACTCCAAATGTGGCCTAACCAGCGTTCTATACAGCTGCATTATCAGACTCCAGCTTTTATACTCTATACCCCGTCCTATAAAGGCAAGCATACCATATGCCTTCTTCACCACCTTCTCCACTTGTGTTGCCACCTCCAAGGATTTGTGGACTTGCACACCTAGGTCCCTCTGTGTTTCTATACTCTTGGTGGCTCTGCCATTTATTGTATTACTCCTCCCTACATTAGTTCTTCCAAAATGCATCACTTCACATTTATCCAGATTAAATTCCATCTGCCACCTCTCCGCCCAATTTTCTAGCCTATCTATATCCTGCTGTATTGCCCGACAATGCTCATCATTATCCGCAAGTCCAGCCACCTTCGTGTCATCCGCAAACTTGCTGATAACACCAGTTACACCTTCTTCCAAATCATTTATATATATCACAAATAGCATAGGTCCCAGTACAGAGCCCTGCGGAACACCACTGGTCACAGACCTCCAGCTGGAAAAAGACCCTTCGACCGCTACCCTCTGTCTCCTATGGCCAAGCCAGTTCTCCAACCATCTAGCCACTTCCCCTTGTATCCCATGAGCCTTAACCTTCTTAACCAACCTGCCATGTGGGACTTTGTCAAATGCCTTACTGAAATCCATATAGACGACATCCACGGCCCTTCCTTCATCAACCGTTTTTGTCACTTCCTCAAAAAACTCCACCAAATTTGTAAGGCACGACCTCCCTCTTACAAAACCATGCTGTCTGTCACTAATGAGATTGTTCCGTTCTAAATGCGCATACATCCTGTCTCTAAGAATCCTCTCCAACAACTTCCCTACCACGGACATCAAGCTCACCGGCCTATAATTTCCCGGGTTATCCCTGCTACCCTTCTTAAACAATGGGACCACATTCGCTATCCTCCAATCCTCAGGGACCTCACCGGTGTCCAAAGAAGAGACAAAGATTTCCATCAGAGGCCCAGCAATTTCATCTCTCGTCTCCCTGAGCAGTCGAGGATAGATGCCATCAGGCCCTGGGGCTTTGTCAGTTTTAATGTTCCCTAAAAAACCTAACACTTCCTCCCTTGTAATGGAGATTTTCTCTAACGGGTCAACACCTCCCTCCGAGACACTCCCGGTTAACACGCCCCTCTCCTTCGTGAATACCGATGCAAAGTATTCATTTAGGAGCTCCCCTATTCCCTTGGGTTCTAAGCATGATTCCCCTCCTTTGTCCCTGAGAGGTCCGATTTTCTCCCTGACAACTCTTTTGTTCCTAACGTATGAATAGGATGCCTTAGGATTCTCCTTAATCCTGCCTGCCAAGAACATCTCGTGACCTCTTTTTGTCCTTCTAACTCCCCGTTTGAGTTCTTTCCTACTCTCTCTGTATTCCTCCAGAGCTCCATCTGTTTTTTGTTGCCTGGACTTAACATACGCCTCCCTTTTCATTTTAATCAGATCCTCAATTTCCCTGGTTATCCACGGCTCTCGAATCCTACATTTCCTATCTTTCCTTTTTACAGGCACATGCCTATCCTGCAGCCTTATCAATTGTTCCTTAAAAGAATCCCACATGCCAGACGCGGACTTACCCTCGAACATCCTCTCCCAATCAACGTCCATGGTTACAACGAGACCAGGTCTGGGAATTGAATATCCAAGGATACTCAGCATTTTGGAAAGATAAACTGAAAGGAAAAGGAGGTGGTGCAGCTTTGCTGGTGAAGGAAGGGATCAGTGCTGGAATGAGAAATGACATAAGCACGGGGAGATCAAGATGTGGAATCAATCTGGGTAGAAATAAGTAATAGCAAAGGGAAGAAGTACTTGGTCGGAGTAATCTATAGATCCCCAAGCAGTAGTTCCACAGTGGGGCACAGTATAAACCAGGAAATACTGGGGGCTTGCAAGAAAAGTACGGCAATAAAGGGGTCCATATCCACAGATCTCTAAAGGTTGCCACTCAAGTGGATAGAGCTGTGAAGAAGGCCTATAGTGTGTTAGCTTTTATTAACAGGGGGTTGGAGTTTAAGAGCCGTGGGGTTATGCTGCAACTGTACAGGACCTTGGTGAGACCACATTTGGAATATTGTGTGCAGTTCTGGTCACCTCACTATAAGAAGGATGTGGAAGCGCTGGAAAGAGTGCAGAGGAGATTTACCAGGATGCTGCCTGGTTTGGAGGGTAGGTCTTATGAGGAAAGGTTGAGGGAGCTAGGGCTGTTCTCTCTGGAGCGGAGGAGGCTGAGGGGAGACTTAATAGAGGTTTATAAAATGATGAAGATAGAGTGAACGTTCAAAGACTATTTCCTCGGGTGGATGGAGCTATTACAAGGGGGCATAACTATAGGGTCCGTGGTGGGAGATATAGGAAGGATATCAGAGGTAGGTTCTTTACGCAGAGAGTGGTTGGGGTGTGGAATGGACTGCCTGCAGTGATAGTGGAGTCAGACACTTTAGGAACATTTAAGCGGTTATTGGATAGGCACATGGAGCACACCAGGATGATAGGGAGTGGGATAGCTTGATCTTGGTTTCAGATAAAGCTCGGCACAACATCGTGGGCCGAAGGGCCTGTTCTGTGCTGTACTGTTCTATGTTCTATAATTATGGGTGATTTTAATATGCACATAGATTGTAAGAATGAAATTGGCAAGGGTAGCCTGGAGGCAGAGTTCATTGAATGTATTGGAGATTGTTTCTTGGAACAGTATGTTGTGGAACCAACCAGGGAGTAGGCTACTCTGGTTTTGGTATTGTGTAATGAGGGATTAATTGATGACCCTATAATTAGGGATCCTCTAGGGAGTATGATATAATTCAAAATTCAGTTTGGGGGTGAGAAAGTGGAGTCCCACACTAGCGTTCTGGAATTAAAGGAAATTATATCGGCCCGAGGACAGATTTGGTCCGAGTAGGGTGGGCAGGAGGCTGAAAGGTCGGACAGCCAATGACCAGTGGCAGTTTAATTCCTCACAGCTAAAGTATATCCCAGTGAGGAAGAAAGATGGCAAGGGGGGTAAAAAAACATCCATGGCTAAACAAGGAGGCCAAGGATATAAAGACACAAATTAAGATATACCATATTGCAAAGGCCAGCGGCAAGCTGGAAGATTGGGAAACTTTCAAACATAAACAAAGGGATCCGAAAAAAGTAATAAAAAGAGCGAAGGTAAATTATGAAAGAAAACGAGCGCAAAATATCAAGAAGGAGAGCAAAAGCTTCTATAGGAATATAAAAGGGAAAAGAGTCGCTGGGGTGAACGTTGGTGCCTTGGAAGATGAAACTGGAGAGTTAATAGTGGGGAACACTGAAATGGCAGAGATGCTGAATCAATATTTTGCCTCAGTTTTCACGGTGGAGGACACTAGTACCCTTCCTATAGGAATGGGCAAATCAGAGGTAATAGAAAGAGTAGAACTTCGAACAATCATCATCCACAGGGAAAAGGTACTCAGCAAACTATTGGGATTGAGGGCAGACAAGTCCCCCGGGCCTGATGGCCTACATCCTCGGGTATTAAAGGAAGTGGCGGCAGAAATAGTGGATCCATTGGTTATAATATTCCAAAATTCCCTGGACACGGGAAAAGTTCCAGTGGATTGGAAAAATGCTAATGTAACACCCTTATTCAAAAAGGGAGGGAGGCAAAATGTGGGAAATTACAGACCAGTTAGTTTAACATCTGTTGTTGGGAAAGTGTTAGAATCAATTATCAAGGAAGCAATATCAGGATTTTTTACAAATTCAAAATGCTATCCATCAGAGTCAGCATGGTTTTATGAAGGGCAAATCATGTTCGACCAATTTGCTAGAATTCTTTGAGAATGTAACAAGCAAATTGGATGATGGGGATCCTGTAGATGTCGTATATCTGGACTTCCGGAAGGCGTTTGATAAGGTGCCGCACAAAAGGTTAATTCACAAGGTTAGATCACATGGGATTAGGGGTAACTTATTATCTTGGATAGTGACTGGCTGATGGACAGAAGACAGAGAGTCGGGATAAATGTTTTTTTTTCTGGATGGATAGTAGTAACTAGTGCGGTGCCACAGGGTTCAGTCCTTGGGCCCCAGCTATTTACAATCCATATTAATGACTTGGATACAGGGATAGAAAGCCCTATAGCCAAATTTGCAGATGACACAAAAGTAGTCTGGACAGTAAGTTGCAATGAGGAAATAAGAACATTACAAATGGATATAGATCGGTTAGGAGAGAGGGCCAACATGCGGCAGATGGAGTTTAACGTGGATAAGTGTGAGGTCATGCATTTTCATATGAAAAATGGGAAGGCGACTTATTATCTACGTGGGGAGAGACTTTGGGGAGCTCTGGTGCAGAGGGATCTGGGTGTCCTCGTTCATGAGTCACAGAAAACTAGCATGCAGGTACAGCAGATAATAAAGAAAGTGAATGGAATGCTGGCATTTATAGCTAAAGGAATAGAATATAAAGGTAAGGAAGTATTGTTGCAACTATACAAGGCATTGGTGAGGCCGCACCTGGAGTATTGTGCACAGTTTTGGTCCCTGTATTTGAGGAAAGATGTAGTGGCATTGGAGGCAGTTCAGAGGAAGTTCACTAGATTGATTCCAGAGATGAGGGGTTTGTCGTATGAAGAGAGATTGAACAGTTTAGGTCTATACTCTCCGGAATTTAGAAGAACGAGGGGAGATCAGATTGAGGTATACAAGATGATAAAAGGTATGGATAAAGTAAACCAAAAGAGAAAATGCTGGAAAATCTCAGCAGCATCTGTAAGGAGAGAAAAGAGCTGACGTTTCGAGTCCAGATGATCCTTTGTCAAAGCTCTAAAGTAGATGGGGAGCGAAAGCTTCCTCTTGTGGGACATTCTAGGATGAGAGGTCAGAATCTTAGGATAAGGGGCAGCAAATTTAAAACAGAGTTGAGGAGAAACTACTTCTCCCAAAGGGTTGTGAATCTGTGGAATTTGCTACCCCAAAGTGCGGTGGATGCTGAGACAGTGAGTAAATTTAAGGAGGAGTTAGACAGATTTTTAATTGGTAATGGGTTGAAGGGTTTTGGGGAGAAGGCAGGAAAATGGGAATGAGGAGCATATCAGCCATGATCGAATGGCGGAGCGGACTGGATGGGCCGAATGGCCTAATTCTGCTCCTATATCTTATGAACTTATGAACCTATAAGAGTAGGGAAGTCTTGCTGCAACTGTACAAGGTGCTGGTGAGACCACATCTGGGGCACTGGGAGCTGTTTAAGTCCTCTTATTTAGGGAAAGATATTATTTCATTGGAGACAGTTCAGATAGGGTTCACTAGGATGATCCCTGGAATAGAGGGATTGTCTAATGAGGAAAGGTTAAACAGGCTGGGACTCTACTCATTGGAATTGAGAAGAATGAGAGGTGATCTCATTGGAACATACAGGATTCTTAAGGGGTTTGACAGGGTAAATGCTGAGAGTATGTTTCCCTTATGGGAGTGTCTCAGACCAGAGGGCATCGTCTCAGAGTAAAGGAGTGCTAATATAAGACTGAGATGAGGAGAAATTTCTTCTCTCAGAGGGTTGTGAGTCTTTGGAACTCCTTGCCACAGGGAGCTGTGGGGGCAGAGTCCTTGTGTATATTTAAGATTTTTGATCAGGAAGGGAATCAAGGGTTATGGGGAAAGGTCAGGAAAGTGGATGTGAGGAATGTCATATCAGCCATGATACTATTGAATAGAGGAGCAGGTTCGAGGGGCCGAATGGCCTACTCTTGTTCCTATTTCTTATGCTCTTATGGTTGGTGATTGGGCTTTGTCAGATGTGGGAGTGAATCTCAGGGTTTTAGTGAGGTGGTTGATGTGGGGGGGGGTGAACATAAGAACATAAGAAATAGGAGCAGGAGTAGGCCATCTAGCCCCTCAAGCCTGCCCCACCATTCAATAAGATCAGGGCTGATCTGATAGTGGGTTCAGTTCCATTTACCCGCCCGCTCCCCATAACCCTTAATTCCCTTATGGTTAAAAATCTATCTATCTGTGACTTAAACACATTTAATGAGGTAGCCTCTACTGCTTCATTGGGCAGAGAATTCCAAAGATTCACTACCCTCTGGGAGAAGAAGTTCCTCCTCAACTCTGTTCTAAATTGACTCCCCTGTATTTTGAGGCTATGCCCCCTAGTTCTTGTTTCCATTGTAAGTGAAAATAACCTTGCTGCTTCTACCCTGTCTAGTCCCTTCATTATCTTATATGTCTCTATAAGATCTCCCCTCAACCTTCTAAACTTCAATGAGTACAAGCCCAGTCTACTCAATCTCTCCTCATAAGCTAACCCCCTCATGTCTGGAATCAACCTGGTGAACCTTCTCTGTACCCCCTCCAAAGCTAATATATCCTTTCTTAAATAAGGGGACCAAAATTGTACACAGTACTCTAGGTGCGGCCTCACCAGTACCCTGTATAGTTGCAGCATGACCTCCCTGCTTTTATACTCCATCCCTCTTGCGATAAAGGCCAACATTCGGGATTGCTGCCTGTGCCACGGGAAGGTGAGGAAAGGAATGGAGTGAGGTGGAGGATGAATGTGTGGCTGAGGGAATGGTGCAGGGGGCAGGGATTCAGGTTCCCGGACCATTGGGACCTCTTTAGGGGCAGGTGTGACCTGTATACTAAAAACGGGTGGCACTTGAATCCCAGGGGGACCAATATCCTGGCAGGAAGGTTGGCTAAGGCTACTGGGGAGAGGTTAAACTAGATAGGTTGGGGGGAGGGGATCAAAGTGACGTGACTGAGAGTGAGGAAGGTAGCTCGCAAACAGAGAAGGGTTATAGGCAGTGCAAGAGGGCAGGTGGACTGGGAACAGAGAAGGGGAGAGGTCAGACCATAGGATTGAGATGTGTCTACTCTAATGCCAGGAGTATAGTGAATAAACAACTAGCTAAAGGAGGAGAGGGCTTGGGAGATGTTAGTAGCGCTTCAACAAACCGGGTCCAGATAAAGGCTGGCATAAAGACACTTTGCCTGAATGCACGAAGCATTCGAAACAAAGTAAATGAGTTGATGGCACAAATCCATACAAATGAATATGATCTAGTGTCCATCACAGAAACGTGGTTGCAGGGTGACCGGGACTGGGAACTGAATATACAGGGTTATCAGGCATTTAGGAAGGATAGACAGGTAGAAAAAGGAGGTGGGGTAGCTTTGTTAATAAAGGATAATATCAGGACGGTAGTGAGAGACGACATAGGCTCTAAGGAGCAAAACGTGGAATCGTTGTGGGTGGAGATAAGGAATAGTAGGGGGAGAAAGACACTGGTAGGCGTGGTCTATAGGCCCCCAAATAATAACTTAGAGGTGGGGAGGGCTATAAACAAGCAAATAATGGATGCGTGCAAAAGTGGAACGGCAATAATCATGGGGGATTTTAACCTACATATTGATTGGTCGACTCAAATTGGACGTGGAGGGCTTGAGGAAGAGTTCTTGGAATGCTGTCGGGATTGTTTCATTGAACAGTATGTTACAGAACCTACGAGAGAGCGAGCCATCTTGGATCTGGTTCTGTGCAATGAGACAGGTAGGATTAAGGATCTTCTTGTGAAGGATCCTCTTGGGATGAGTGATCATAATATGGTGGAATTTCTGATACAGATGGAGGGTGAGAAAGTCGGGTCCCAAACCAGTGTCCTCTGCTTGAACAGAGGGGAGTACGATAGGATGAGGGTGGAATTGGCTAATGTAGACTGGGTGAGCAGACTGGTAGGTAGGACAGCTGAGGAACAGTGGAGGATTTTTAAGGAGATTTTTTTAAGTACTCAGCAAAAATATATTCCGGTGATAAAGAAGGACTGTAAGAAAAAGGATAACCGGACGTGGATAACGAAGGAAATAAAGGAGAGTATTAAAATAAAATCAGATGCGTACAGAGTGGCCAAAAATAGTGGAGAATTAGTGGATTGGGAAAGCTTTAAAGAAAAACAAAGAACGACTAAGAAAGCGATTAAGAAAGGAAAGATAGATTATGAAACTAAACTAGCTCAAAATATAAAAAATGATAGTAAAAGTTTTTACAAGTATATAAAAAGGAATAGAGTGGCTAGAGTGAATGTTGGACCCTTGGAAGATGAGAGGGGGGATTTAATAGTGGAAAACGAGGAAATGGCTGAGACTTTAAATAAGTTCTTTGTGTCGGTCTTCACGGTGGAAGACACAAATAGTTTGCCGAATATTAGAGATCGAGAGTTGGTGGGAGGAGAGGTCCTTAATACAATTACTGTTACTAAGGAGGTGGTGCTTGGTAGACTAATAGGACTGAAGGTAGACAAGTCCCCGGGCCCGGATGGAATGCATCCCAGGGTACTGAAAGAAATGGCTGAGGTAATAGCAGATGTGTTAGTAGTAATTTATCAAAATTCGCTGGACTCTGGGGTAGTGCTGGCTGACTGGAAAACAGCTACTGTTACGCCGCTGTTTAAAAAAGGAAGTAGACAAAAGGCGGGTAACTACAGGCCGGTTAGCTTAACGTCCGTAGTTGGGAAGATGCTAGAGTCCATTATTAAAGAGGAAATAACAGAGCACCTGAATAAGAATGGTTCGATCAAGCAGACGCAGCATGGATTCATGAAGGGAAAGTCGTGTTTGACGAATCTACTGGACTTTTATGAAGATGTCACTAGTGCGGTTGACAGAGGGGAACCGGTGGATGTGGTGTTTTTAGATTTCCAGAAGGCGTTCGATAAGGTGCCTCACAAAAGGTTGCTGCAGAAGATTGGGGTACACGGAGTTAGGGGTCAGGTGTTGGCGTGGATTGGGGATTGGCTATCTAACAGGAAGCAGAGAGTTGAGATAAATGGGTGCTTTTCTGGTTGACAGTTGGTGACCAGTGGCGTGCCGCAGGGATCGGTGCTGGGGCCTCAATTGTTTACCATTTACATAGATGATCTGGAGGAGGGGACTGAATGTAGGGTATTCAAGTTTGCTGATGACACGAAGGTGAGTGGGAAAGCGAATTGCGTGGAGGACACGGAAAGTCTGCAGAGAGATTTGGATAGGCTGAGCGAGTGGGCGCGGATCTGGCAGATGGAATATAACGTTAGCAAATGTGAGGTTATCCACTTTGGAAGAAATAATAGCAAATTGGAATATTATTTAAATGGAGAAAAATTATATCGTGCGACTGTGCAGAGGGACCTGGGGGTCCTTGTGCACGAATCGCAAAAACTCAGTCTGCAGGTGCAGCAGGTGATCAAGAAGGCGAATGGAATGTTGGCCTTTATCGCGAGGGGGATAGAATACAAAAGCAGGGAGGTCTTGCTGCAACTGTACAAGGCACTGGTGAGGCCGCAACTGGAGTACTGTGTGCAGTTTTGGTCCCCTTATTTGCGAAAGGATATATTGGCCTTGGAGGGAGTGCAGAGAAGGTTCACCAGGTTGATTCCGGAGATGAGGGGTGTAGCTTATGAGGAGAGATTAAACAGATTGGGTCTGTACTCGTTGGAGTTTAGAAGGATGAGGGGTGATCTTATAGAGACATATAAGATAATGAAGGGGCTGGATAGGGTAGAGGTGGAGAGATTCTTTCCACTTAGAAGGGAAACCAGAACTAGAGGGCAGAGCCTCAAAATAAGGGGGGGCCGGTTCAGAACAGAGTTGAGGGGGAACGTCTTCTCTCAGAGGGTAGTGAATCTCTGGAATTCTCTGCCCATTGAAGTGGTGGAGGCTTCCTCGTTGAATATGTTTAAATCACGGGTAGATAGTTTTCTGATCGATAAGGGAATTAGGGGTTATGGGGAGCAGGCGGGTAATGGAACTGATTCGCTTCAGATCAGCCATGATCTTGTTGAATGACGGGGCAGGCTCGAAGGGCCAGATGGCCTACTCCTGCTCCTATTTCATATGTTCTTATGTTCTTATTCCATTTGCCTCTTGATCACCTGCTGCACCTGCAAACTGAGTTTTTGTGATTCATGCACAAGGACCCCCAGGTCCCTCTGCACAGTAGCATGTTGTAATTTTTCACCGTTTAAATAATGGTCAATTTTACTATTATTCCTTCCAAAGTGGATAGCCTCACATTTACCATCGTGATACTCCATCTGCCAGATCCTTGCCCACTCACTTAGCCTATCCAAATCTCTCTGCAGACTCTCTGTGTCCTCCACGCAATTTGTTGTCCCACTCATCTTTGTGTCATCCGCAAACTTTGTTACCCTACACTCGGTCCCCTCCTCCAGATCGTCTATGTATAATGGTAAATAGTTGAGGCCCCAGCACCGATCCCTGCGGCACGCCACTAGTCACTGATTGCCAACCGGAAAATCGCCCATTTATTCCGACTCTCTGCTTTCTGTTAGATAGCCAATCCTCAATCCACACTAACACTTTACCCCCAACTCCGTGTACCTTTATCTTATGCAGCAACCTTTTGTGAGGCACCTTATCGAATGCCTTCTGGAAATCTAAATACACCACATCCACCTGTTCCCCTCTGTCAACCGCACTCGTTATATCCTCAAAAAATTCCAGTAAATTAGTCAAACATGACTTTCCCTTAATGAATCCGTGCTGCGTCTGCTTGATTGAACCATTCTTTTCCAGGTGTCCTGCTATTTCTTCCTTAATGATAGATTCCAGCATTTTCCCAACTACGGATGTTAAGCTAACCGGCCTGTAGTTACCTGCCTTTTGTCTACCTCCTTTTTTAAACAGTGGCGTTATAGTAGCTGTTTTCCAATCAGCTGGCACCTCCCCAGAGTCCAGTGAATTTTGATAAATTACAACTAATGCATTCGCTATTACTTCTGCCGTTTCTTTTAGTACCCTGGGATGCATTCCATCCGGACCAGGGGACTTGTCTACCTTTAGTCCCATTAGCCTACCCAGCACTACCTCTTTAGTAATAGTGATCGTTTTAAGGTCCTCACCCCATACAGTCCCATGACCGTCAATTATTGGTAAGCTATTTGTGTCCTCTACCGTGAAGACCGACACAAAAAACTTGTTTAAGGCCTTGGCCATTTCCTCATTTCCTATTATTAAATCCCCCTTCTCATCTTCGAAGGGTCCAACATTTACTTTAGCCACTCTTTTCCGTTTTATACATTTGTAAAAACTTTTACTATCAGTTTTTATATTTTGTGCGAGTTTACTTTCATAATCTATCTTTCCTTTCTTTATCGCTTTCTTAGTAGTTCTTTGTTGTTTTTTAAAGCCTTCCCAATCTTCTAGTTCCCCACTAATTTTGGCTACTCTGTATGCATTAGTTTTTAATTTGAAACTCTCCTTTATTTCCTTCGTTATCCACGGCTGGTTATCCCTTTTCTTACATTCCTTCTTTTTCACTGGAATATATTTTTGATGAGTACTGAGAAAAATCTCTTTAAAAATCCTCCACTGTTCCTCAACTGCCCCTCCAATTAGTCTGCGTTCCCAGTCTACATTAGCCAACTTCGCCCTCATCCTATTGTACTCCCCTCTGTTCAAGCAGAGGACACTGGTTTGGGACCCTAATTTCTCACCCTCCATCTGTATTAGAAATTCAACCATATTGTGATCACTCATTCCAAGAGGATCCCTCACAAGAAGATCATTAATTTTACCTGTCTCATTACACAGGACCAGATCCAAGATAACTCGCTCCCTCATAGGTTCTGTAACATACTGTTCGAGGAAACTATCCCGACAGCATTCTAAGAACTCTTCCTCAAGTCCACCGCGTCCGACTTGAGTCAACCAATCAATATGCAGGTTAAAATCCCCCATGATTATTGCTGTTCCATTTTTACATGCACCTGTTATTTGTTTGTTTATAGCCCGCCCCACCTTGAAGTTATTATTTGGGGGCCTATCGACTACGCCCACCAGTGACTTTTTCCCCTTACTATTCCTTATCTCCACCCACATTGATTGGATTTAGAGCTTGCAAGGAGTATTGGGCCATGTGGTGGGGTGGGGGGAGGGGGGGTAAAGGGGATTGTGTGTGACAGGAGTTCAGTTGGGAGTTTATTAGTGAGCATTTCAGGAGCAATTCTGTCTCTTTATTCTCAGGTCATCGATCCTTTTGTCCGGGGCCGTGTTTCCCAATATCCTGAGGAAGTGGATCAACGTTCTGGTCCAGCGCACCCCACTCTGACTTCACTCCGATCATTCCGAAGCTCCGGATCAGGAAATGTGGGAATTATCTGCAGGAAGCGGGAGTCAGTCAGCTGCATGAGTATTCGAGTTGCGTCAGCCCTCCTGAAGGTGAGAGGGTCAGTGTGAGGGGGAGAGGGGGAGCAGCATATGGAGCCACGGTTTGGTGTAGAGAGAAGAAGGTGTGTGTGGGGGGAAGAGGGAGGGATTAGGCTGTCTGTCGCTACAACATCTTATACTTATGTAGAATTAATGTAATCAAACATCATAAGGCATTTCACAGGAGCATTATAAATGAGGAGAAAATTGGCCAAATGACCACAATCTGGGTTAGAGGCACCGGTTTTAGGGAGAGTCCCAAAGGAAGAAAGAGCGACGGGGAAAATGCCTGCTTTTTGAGCCCAGGCAGCTGAAGGAATGAGTGGTGAAGATTTTTAATTTTAAGTTTAAGTATTAGTGTCACAAGTAGGCTAATATTAACACTGCAATGAGGTTACTGTGAAAATCTCCTAGTCACCACACTCCGGCACCTGTTCGGGTACACTGAGGGAGAATTTAGTACGGCCAATGCACCCCAACCAGCACGTCTTTCAGACTGTGGGAGGAAACTGGAGCACCCGGAGGAAATCCACGCATTCACGGGGGATAACGTGCAAACTCAAGCCGGGAATTGAACCCGGGTCCCTGGCACTGTGAGGCAGCAGTGCTAATCACTGTGCCACCGTGCTGCCCCGGGTCCCTGGCGCTGTGAGGGAGCAGTGCTAACCACTGTGCCACCCCGGGTCCCTGGCATTGTGAGGCAGCAGTGCTAATCACTGTGCCACCGTGCTGCCCCGGGTCCCTGGCATTGTGAGGCAGCAGTGCTAATCACTGTGCCACCGTGCTGCCCCGGGTCCCTGGCACTGTGAGGCAGCAGTGCTAATCACTGTGTCACCGTGCTGCCCCGGGTCCCTGGTGCTGTGAGGCAGCAGTGCTAACCCACTGTGTCACCGTGCTGCCCCGGGTCCCTGGCGCTGTGAGGCAGCAGTGCTAACCACTGTGCCACCGTGCTGCCCCGGGTCCCTGGCGCTGTGAGGCAGCAGTGCTAACCACTGTGCCACCGTGCTGCCCCGGGTCCCTGGCGCTGTGAGGCAGCAGTGCGAACCCACTGTGTCACCGTGCTGCCCCGGGTCCCTGGCACTGTGAGGCAGCAGTGCTAACCACTGTGCCACCGTGCTGCCCCGGGTCCCTGGCGCTGTGAGACAGCAGTGTGAACCCACTGTGTCACCGTGCTGCCCCGGGTCCCTGGCACTGTGAGGCAGCAGTGCGAACCCACTGTGTCACCGTGCTGCCCCGGGTCCCTGGCACTGTGAGGCAGCAGCGCTAACCCACTGTGCCACCGTGCTGCCCCGGGTCCCTGGCGCTGTGAGGCAGCAGTGCTAATCACTGTGTCACCGTGCTGCCCCGGGTCCCTGGCACTGTGAGGCAGCAGTGCTAATCACTGTGTCACCGTGCTGCCCCGGGTCCCTGGCGCTGTGAGGCAGCAGTGCTAATCACTGTGTCACCGTGCTGCCCCGGGTCCCTGGCGCTGTGAGGCAGCAGTGCTAACCACTGTGCCACCATGCCACCACCACGGAAATGCTGAAGAGACCAGAACTGGAGAATTGTTTAACCTCTCACGAATTTCCACCCCAGGGCCAACCTGTTCTGGAAAGTTCTCTACACACAAGAGTCAAAAGAAGCTTTGTGCATCCGAGTTACTTTGAGGAAGACACAGCTGTTGGCTCTGAAACTCTGAATTGCTCGTTTTTTAACAAGGCAAGGATCTTTCTGAAATATTCCGGTATTTTCCATGGGGAACTGATTGAGACCTGAGCTGATTGAAGTCGGTAACTTACTCTGTGTTTGCCTTTGCTGCTGACAGGAGCAAGTCTCAGATGAAGCAAACGCGATGCCAGATGATGTATTTGAGTCTCCGCCATCGTCTGCTCCTTGGCCAATGCGGGATGATCAGTTTGTGGAGAGGCTCCAATCAGCATTGTACGTTATCGGGGTGTGATCAGGGCATTGAGCAAGGAGAGGGTCAAAAAGCCAGCACTTACTGCTTATTCCAAAGTTCAGCAGGAGCGAGCTACAGCTAGTGGAGGTAGATGACCATACAGACCAGGCCCCAGCAAGTAAATCACCATTTCCTTCAAGAATCCGAGTGAATCAGTTGAGTTTTTACAAAAATATTATTGAGTTTCCTAGTTCCAAGCCATCATTTCCCAGAGTTCATTTCACCAGTTGTCTGCCAGAGTGTACGAGCAACATCAGAACAGCCAATCCTATCAAAGAACCCCATCGACATCAAATCATAACTGGAATAGCCAAGGGTTCACTGGTTCCCGGGTTTCCCACTGACTTCTTGTGTCTGGGTTCAAAATTCCACCTCCATGTCTAACCCCGTGCTGTCCCTGTCCTGGGAGTGTTTGATGGGGGACAGTGTAGAGGGAGCTTTACTCTGTATCTAACCCCGTGCTGGACCTGTCCTGGGAGTGTTTGATGGGGGACAGTGTAGAGGGAGCTTTACTCTATATCTAACCCCGTGCTGTACCTGTCCTGGGAGTGTTTGATGGGGACAGTGTAGAGGGAGCTTTACTCTGTATCTAACCCCGTGCTGTACCTGTCCTGGGAGTGTTTGATGGGGACAGTGTAGAGAGAGCTTTACTCTGTATCTAACCCCGTGCTGTACCTGTCCTGGGAGTGTTTGATGGGGACAGTGTAGAGGGAGCTTTACTCTGTATCTAACCCCGTGCTGTACCTGTCCTGGGAGTGTTTGATGGGGACAGTGTAGAGGGAGCTTTACTCTGTATCTAACCCCGTGCTGTACCTGTCCTGGGAGTGTTTGATGGGGACAGTGTAGAGGGAGCTTTACTCTGTATCTAACCCCGTGCTGTACCTGTCCTGGGAGTGTTTGATGGGGACAGTGTAGAGGGAGCTTTACTCTGTATCTAACCCCGTGCTGTACCTGTCCTGGGAGTGTTTGATGGGGACAGTGTAGAGGGAGCTTTACTCTGTATCTAACCCCGTGCTGTACCTGTCCTGGGAGTGTTTGATGGGGACAGTGTAGAGGGAGCTTTACTCTGTATCTAACCCCGTGCTGTACCTGTCCTGGGAGTGTTTGATGGGGGACAGTGTAGAGGGAGCTTTACTCTGTATCTAACCCCGTGCTGTCCCTGTCCTGGGAGTGTTTGATGGGGACAGTGTAGAGGGAGCTTTACTCTGTATCTAACCCCGTGCTGTACCTGTCCTGGGTGTGTTTGATGGGGACAGTGTAGAGAGAGCTTTACTCTGTATCTAACCCCGTGCTGTACCTGTCCTGGGAGTGTTTGATGGGGGACAGTGTAGAGGGAGCTTTACTCTGTATCTAACCCCGTGCTGGACCTGTCCTGGGTGTGTTTGATGGGGACAGTGTAGAGAGAGCTTTACTCTGTATCTAACCCCGTGCTGTACCTGTCCTGGGAGTGTTTGATGGGGGACAGTGTAGAGGGAGCTTTACTCTGTATCTAACCCCGTGCTGGACCTGTCCTGGGAGTGTTTGATGGGGACAGTGTAGAGGGAGCTTTACTCTGTATCTAACCCCGTGCTGTACCTGTCCTGGGAGTGTTTGATGGGGACAGTGTAGAGGGAGCTTTACTCTGTATCTAACCCCGTGCTGTACCTGTCCTGGGAGTGTTTGATGGGGACAGTGTAGAGGGAGCTTTACTCTGTATCTAACCCCGTGCTGTACCTGTCCTGGGAGTGTTTGATGGGGACAGTGTAGAGGGAGCTTTACTCTGTATCTAACCCCGTGCTGTACCTGTCCTGGGAGTGTTTGATGGGGACAGTGTAGAGAGAGCTTTACTCTGTATCTAACCCCGTGCTGTACCTGTCCTGGGAGTGTTTGATGGGGACAGTGTAGAGGGAGCTTTACTCTGTATCTAACCCCGTGCTGTACCTGTCCTGGGAGTGTTTGATGGGGACAGTGTAGAGGGAGCTTTACTCTGTATCTAACCCCGTGCTGTACCTGTCCTGGGAGTGTTTGATGGGGACAGTGTAGAGGGAGCTTTACTCTGTATCTAACCCCGTGCTGTACCTGTCCTGGGAGTGTTTGATGGGGACAGTGTAGAGGGAGCTTTACTCTGTATCTAACCCCGTGCTGTACCTGTCCTGGGAGTGTTTGATGGGGACAGTGTAGAGGGAGCTTTACTCTGTATCTAACCCCGTGCTGTACCTGTCCTGGGAGTGTTTGATGGGGACAGTGTAGAGGGAGCTTTACTCTGTATCTAACCCCGTGCTGTACCTGTCCTGGGAGTGTTTGATGGGGGACAGTGTAGAGGGAGCTTTACTCTGTATCTAACCCCGTGCTGTCCCTGTCCTGGGAGTGTTTGATGGGGACAGTGTAGAGGGAGCTTTACTCTGTATCTAACCCCGTGCTGTACCTGTCCTGGGTGTGTTTGATGGGGACAGTGTAGAGAGAGCTTTACTCTGTATCTAACCCCGTGCTGTACCTGTCCTGGGAGTGTTTGATGGGGGACAGTGTAGAGGGAGCTTTACTCTGTATCTAACCCCGTGCTGGACCTGTCCTGGGTGTGTTTGATGGGGACAGTGTAGAGAGAGCTTTACTCTGTATCTAACCCCGTGCTGTACCTGTCCTGGGAGTGTTTGATGGGGGACAGTGTAGAGGGAGCTTTACTCTGTATCTAACCCCGTGCTGGACCTGTCCTGGGAGTGTTTGATGGGGACAGTGTAGAGGGAGCTTTACTCTGTATCTAACCCCGTGCTGTACCTGTCCTGGGAGTGTTTGATGGGGACAGTGTAGAGGGAGCTTTACTCTGTATCTAACCCCGTGCTGTACCTGTCCTGGGAGTGTTTGATGGGGACAGTGTAGAGGGAGCTTTACTCTGTATCTAACCCCGTGCTGTACCTGTCCTGGGAGTGTTTGATGGGGACAGTGTAGAGGGAGCTTTACTCTGTATCTAACCCCGTGCTGTACCTGTCCTGGGAGTGTTTGATGGGGACAGTGTAGAGGGAGCTTTACTCTGTATCTAACCCCGTGCTGTACCTGTCCTGGGAGTGTTTGATGGGGACAGTGTAGAGGGAGCTTTACTCTGTATCTAACCCCGTGCTGTACCTGTCCTGGGAGTGTTTGATGGGGACAGTGTAGAGGGAGCTTTACTCTGTATCTAACCCCGTGCTGTACCTGTCCTGGGAGTGTTTGATGGGGACAGTGTAGAGGGAGCTTTACTCTGTATCTAACCCCGTGCTGTACCCGTCCTGGGAGTGTTTGATGGGGACAGTGTAGAGGGAGCTTTACTCTGTATCTAACCCCATACTGTACCTGTCCTGGGAGTGTTTGATGGGGGACAGTGTAGAGGGAGCTTTACTCTGTATCTAACGCCGTGCTGTACCTGTCCTGGGAGTGTTTGATGGGGGACAGTGTAGAGGGAGCTTTACTCTGTATCTAACCCCGTGCTGTACCTGTCCTGGGAGTGTTTGATGGGGGACAGTGTAGAGGGAGCTTTACTCTGTATCTAACCCCGTGCTGTACCTGTCCTGGGAGTGTTTGATGGGGGACAATGTAGAGGGAGCTTTACTCTGTATCTAACCCCGTGCTGTACCTGTCCTGGGAGTGTTTGATGGGGGACAGTGTAGAGGGAGCTTTACTCTGTATCTAACCCCGTGCTGTACCTGTCCTGGGAGTGTTTGATGGGGGACAATGTAGAGGGAGCTTTACTCTGTATCTAACCCCGTGCTGTACCTGCCCTGGGAGTGTTTGATGGGGGACAATGTAGAGGGAGCTTTACTCTGTATCTAACCCCGTGCTGTACCTGTCCTGGGAGTGTTTGATGGGGGACAATGTAGAGGGAGCTTTACTCTGTATCTAACCCCGTGCTGTACCTGTCCTGGGAGTGTTTGATGGGGGACAATGTAGAGGGAGCTTTACTCTGTATCTAACCCCGTGCTGTACCTGCCCTGGGAGTGTTTGATGGGGGACAATGTAGAGGGAGCTTTACTCTGTATCTAACCCCGTGCTGTACCTGCCCTGGGAGTGTTTGATGGGGGACAATGTAGAGGGAGCTTTACTCTGTATCTAACCCCGTGCTGTACCTGTCCTGGGAGTGTTTGATGGGGGACAATGTAGAGGGAGCTTTACTCTGTATCTAACCCCGTGCTGTACCTGCCCTGGGAGTGTTTGATGGGAACAGTGTAGAGGGAGCTTTACTCTGTATCTAACCCCGTACTGTACCTGTCCTGGGAGTGTTTGATGGGGACAGTGTAGAGGGAGCTTTACTCTGTATCTAACCCCATGCTGTACCTGTCCTGGGAGTGTTTGATGGGGGACAGTGTAGAGGGAGCTTTACTCTGTATCTAACCCCATGCTGTACCTGTCCTGGGAGTGTTTGATGGGGGACAGTGTAGAGGGAGCTTTACTCTGTATCTAACCCCGTGGTGTTCCTGTCCTGGGAGTGTTTGATGGGGACAGTGTAGAGGGAGCTTTACTCTGTATCTAACCCCATGCTGTACCTGTCCTGGGAGTGTTTGATGGGGGACAGTGTAGAGGGAGCTTTACTCTGTATCTAACCCCGTGCTGTACCTGTCCTGGGAGTGTTTGATGGGGACAGTGTAGAGGGAGCTTTACTCTGTATCTAACCCGTGCTGTACCTGTCCTGGGAGTGTTTGATGGAGACAGTGTAGAGGGAGCTTTACTCTGTATCTAACCCGTGCTGTACCTGTCCTGGGAGTGTTTGATGGGGGACAGTGTAGAGGGAGCTTTACTCTGTATCTAACCCCGTGTTGTACCTGTCCTGGGAGTGTTTGACGGAGACAGTGTAGAGGGAGCTTTACTCTGTATCTAACCCGTGCTGTACCTGTCCTGGGAGTGTTTGATGGGGGACAGTGTAGAGGGAGCTTTACTCTGTATCTAACCCCGTGCTGTACCTGTCCTGGGAGTGTTTGATGGGGACAGTGTAGAGGGAGCTTTACTCTGTATCTAACCCCGTGCTGTACCTGTCCTGGGAGTGTTTGATGGGGACAGTGTAGAGGGAGCTTTACTCTGTATCTAACCCCATGCTGTACCTGTCCTGGGAGTGTTTGATGGGGGACAGTGTAGAGGGAGCTTTACTCTGTATCTAACCCCGTGCTGTACCTGTCCTGGGAGTGTTTGGTGGGGACAGTGTAGAGGGAGCTTTACTCTGTATCTAACCCCGTGCTGTACCTGTCCTGGGAGTGTTTGATGGGGACAGTGTAGAGGGAGCTTTACTCTGTATCTAACCCCGTGCTGTACCTGTCCTGGGAGTGTTTGATGGGGACAGTGTAGAGGGAGCTTTACTCTGTATCTAACCCCGTGCTGTACCTGTCCTGGGAGTGTTTGATGGGGACAGTGTAGAGGGAGCTTTACTCTGTATCTAACCCCGTGCTGTACCTGTCCTGGGAGTGTTTGATGGGGACAGTGTAGAAGAAGCTTTCCTCTGTATCTAACCCGTGCTGTACCTGTCCTGGGAGTGTTTGATGGGGACAGTGTAGAGGAAGCTTTCCTCTGTATCTAACCCCGTGCTGTACCTGTCCTGGGAGTGTTTGATGGGGACAGTGTAGAGGGAGCTTTACTCTGTATCTAACCCGTGCTGTACCTGTCCTGGGAGTGTTTGATGGGGACAGTGTAGAGGAAGCTTTCCTCTGTATCTAACCCATGTTGTACCTGTCCTGGGAGTGTTTGATGGGGGACAGTGTAGAGGCAGCTTTACTCTGTATCTAACCTCATGCTGTACCTGTCTTGGGAGTGTTTGATATGATGTGGAGATGCCGGCGTTGGACTGGGGTGAACACGTGCTGTACCTGTCCTGGGAGTGTTTGATGGGGACAGTGTAGAGGAAGCTTTCCTCTGTATCTAACCCTGTTGTACCTGTCCTGGGAGTGTTTGATGGGGGACAGTGTAGAGGGAGCTTTACTCTGTATCTAACCCCGTGCTGTACCTGTCCTGGGAGTTTTTGATATGGACAGTGTAGAGGGAGCTTTACTCTGTATCTAACCCCGTGCTGTACCTGTCCTGGGAGTGTTTGATGGGGACAGTGAAGAGGGAGCTTTACTCTGTATCGAACCCCATGCTGTACGTGTTCTGGGAGTGTTTGATGGGGACAGTGAAGAGGGAGCTTCACTCTGTATCTAACCCCGTGCTGTACCTGTCTTGGGAGTGTTTGATGGAGACAGTGTAGAGGGAGCTTTACTCTGTATCTAACCCTGTGCTGTACCTGTCCTGGGAGTGTTTGATGGGGATACTGTAGAGGGAGCTTTACTCTGTTTCTAATCCCGTGCTGTACCTGGATTGGGAGTGTTTGATGGGGACAGTGTAGAGGGAGCTTTACTCTGTATCTACCTCCGTGCTGTCCCTGTCCTGGGAGTGTTTGATGGGGACAGTGCAGAGGGAGCTTTACTCTGTATCGAACCCCATGCTGTACGTGTTCTGGGAGTGTTTGATGGAGACAGTGAAGAGGGAGCTTTACTCTGTATCTAACCCCGTGCTGTACCTGTCTTGGGAGTGTTTGATGGAGACAGTGTAGAGGGAGCTTTACTCTGTATCTAACCCTGTGCTGTACCTGTCCTGGGAGTGTTTGATGGGGATACTGTAGAGGGAGCTTTACTCTGTTTCTAACCCCGTGCTGTACCTGGATTGGGAGTGTTTGATGGGGACAGTGTAGAGGGAGCTTTACTCTGTATCTACCTCCGTGCTGTCCCTGTCCTGGGAGTGTTTGATGGGGACAGTGCAGAGGGAGCTTTACTCTGTATCGAACCCCATGCTGTACGTGTTCTGGGAGTGTTTGATGGAGACAGTGAAGAGGGAGCTTTACTCTGTATCTAACCCTGTGCTGTACCTGTCTTGGGAGTGTTTGATGGAGACAGTGTAGAGGGAGCTTTACTCTGTATCTAACCCTGTGCTGTACCTGTCCTGGGAGTGTTTGATGGGGATAGTGACCAGTGGAGTGCCCCAGGGATCTGTTCTGGGACCCTTGCTGTTTGTCATTTTCATAAATGACCTGGATGAGGAAGTGGAGGGATGGGTTGGTAAGTTTGCTGACGACACCAAGGTAGGTGGTGTTGTGGATAGTTTGGAGGGATGTCAGAAGTTGCAGCGAGACATAGATAGAATGCAAGACTGGGCGGAGAAGTGGCAGATGGACTTCAACCCGGAGAAGTGTGTAGTGATCCATTTTGGCAGATCCAATGGGATGAAGCAGCAGTATAATATGAAGGGTACCATTCTTAGCAGTGTAGAGGATCAGAAGGACCTTGGGGTCCGGGTCCATAGGACTCTTAAATCGGCCTCGCAGGTGGGGGATGCGGTCAAGAAGGCGTACGGCGTACCAGCCTTCATTAATCGAGGGATTGAGTTTAGGAGTCGGGAGATAATGCTGCAGCTTTATAGGACCCTGGTTAGACCCCACTTGGAGTACTGCGCGCAGTTCTGGTCACCTCATTACAGGAAAGATGTTGAAGCCATTGAAAGGGTGCAGAGGAGATTTACAAGGATGTTGCCTGGATTGGGGGGCATGCCTTATGAGGATAGGTTGAGGGAGCCTGGTCTCTTCTCCCTGGAGAGACGAAGGATGAGAGGTGACCTGATAGAGGTTTACAAGATGTTGAGAGGTCTGGATAGGGTAGACTCTCAGAGGCTATTTCCAAGGGCTGAAATGGTTGCTACGAGAGGACACAGGTTTAAGGTGCTGGGGGGTAGGTACAGAGGAGATGTCAGGGGTAAGTTTTTCACTCAGAGGGTGGTGGGTGAGTGGAATCGGCTGACGTCGGTGGTGGTGGAGGCAAACTCGTTGGGGTCTTTTAAGAGACTTCTGGATGAGTACATGGGATTTAATGGGATTGAGGGCTATAGATAGGCCTAGAGGTAGGGATATGATCAGCGCAACTTGTGGGCCGAAGGGCCTGTTTGTGCTGTGGCTTTCTATGTTCTATGTTCTATGATACTGTAGAGGGAGCTTTACTCTGTTTCTAACCCCGTGCTGTACCTGTCTTGGGAGTGTTTGATGCGGACAGTGTAGAGGGAGCTTTACTCTGTATCTACCTCCGTGCTGTCCCTGTCCTGGGAGTGTTTGATGGGGACAGTGCAGAGGGAGCTTTACTCTGTATCTAACCCCGTGCTGTACCTGTCCTGAGAGTGTTTGATGGAGACAGTGTAGAGGGAGCTTTATTCTGTCAAGTTAAAATTAAAATAGTTAAAGTTTATTTATTAGTCACAAGTAAGGCTTACATTAACACTGCAATGAAGCTACTGTGAAAATCCCCTAGTCGCCGGCCCCTGTTTGGGTCAATGCGTCAAACCAGCACGTCTTTCGGACTGTGGGAGGAAACCAGAGCCCCCGGAGGCAACCCATGCAGACCTGGGGAGAATGTGCAAACTCCACACAGACAGTGACGTAAGCCCTGAATCAAGCCCGGGTCCCTGGCGCTGTGAGGCAGCAGTGCTAACCATTGTGTCACTGTGAGTCTAACTGTATCTAACTACTGTGTGTAACTAATTCATTAGTAAGGGCTTGAAGGAGTTGAGTCTGAGATGAGATGAGTCATGATCTTATTGGGTGGCACGGTAGCACAGTGGTTAGCACTGCAGCTTCACAGCTCCAGGGTCCCGGGTTCGATTCCCGGCTCGGGTCACTGTCTGTGTGGAGTTTGCACATTCTCCTCGTGTCTGCATGGGTTTCCTCCGGGTGCTCCGGTTTCCTCCCACAGTCCAAAGATGTGCGGGTTAGGTTGATTGGCCAGGTTAAAAAAAAAATTGCCCCTTAGAGTCCTGAGATGTGTAGGTTAGAGGGATTAGTGGGTAAATATGTGGGGGTAGGGCCTGGGTGGGATTGTGGTTGGTGCAGACTCGATGGGCCGAATGGCCTCCTTCTGCACTGTAGGGTTTCTATGATTTCTATGAATGGCGGAGCAGGGTCGAGGGGCTGAATGGCCTTCTCCTGCTCTTGGTTCTTATGTTCTTATAATATAAATGGGAAGTCCAGCTGTGGGTTGGTATGAGTTCTGTTTTGATAAAATTCAAGGTCAGGTCGAGTTTCTAGTTTGCAGAATGGAAGAGACTAAGATTGGCTTTAAGTCTGGTACAGAGTGGGCAACAACACTTCAGTCACCTGCCACACTACGGATCCTGTATGTCGCTGATGCTGAGTTTAGTTTTGGCACAGAGGCGACTGAGGTTAAAGAGTTTCCTATCTGGGTGGTATTTAATACGGCACAGGGAAGTTGATGTTTGATGTAAACAGCCACTGTCGGGTAGATTGTAAACAGGATGGGGGCTGTCATTCAGCCTTGCCTCAGACTCTCTGGATTTTGAAGGTCTCTAACTGACAGTTACAATCACAGCTTCAGAAAGAAATTGCAGGATTGTGATGAGGTCTGTTGGACATCAAATCCCTGGAGCCTCACGGTTTACTGAGGCAGTAAGTACTTTGATCTGGTTGAGAAATCCATTGGAAGTTCCTGATGATGTTCTCCAGATTTCTCTTCTGGTGACAAAGACCATCTGCCCAATTCTCCCGTTTCAAGGCCAAGTGCCCAACACTGGCAGGAAAGCTGGATTGTTTCCCACTGGCACAGGATTCACCCACCCGCAAGATGCAGACAACTGGCCAGCTCCTGCTAATCCGAGACCGAGCCCCATTTTTAAAGGAGCCCCAATCTCCACACTCGAGACAGGTTCCCCCCTAAAAAAAACGAGACAGTGACTTCACCCCCCCCCCCCCCCCCCCCCGCCAGACCCCCCCACTCAGCCCCCTTCTGTAGGGGGGAGGGGATCAAAGCGACGTGACTGAGAGTGAGGAAGGTAGCTCGCAAACAGAGAAGGGTTATAGGCAGTGCAAGAGGGCAGGTGGATTGGAAACAGAGAAGGGGAGAGGTCAGACCATAGGATTGAGATGTGTCTACTCTAATGCCAGGAGTATAGTGAATAAACAACTAGCTAAAGGAGGAGAGGGCTTGGGAGATGTTAGTAGCGCTTCAACAAACCGGGTCCAGATAAAGGCTGGCATAAAGACACTTTGCCTGAATGCACGAAGCATTCGAAACAAAGTAAATGAGTTGATGGCACAAATCCATACAAATGAATATGATCTAGTGTCCATCACAGAAACGTGGTTGCAGGGTGACCGGGACTGGGAACTGAATATACAGGGTTATCAGGCATTTAGGAAGGATAGACAGGTAGAAAAAGGAGGTGGGGTAGCTTTGTTAATAAAGGATAATATCAGGACGGTAGTGAGAGACGACATAGGCTCTAAGGAGCAAAACGTGGAATCGTTGTGGGTGGAGATAAGGAATAGTAGGGGGAGAAAGACACTGGTAGGCGTGGTCTATAGGCCCCCAAATAATAACTTAGAGGTGGGGAGGGCTATAAACAAGCAAATAATGGATGCGTGCAAAAGTGGAACGGCAATAATCATGGGGGATTTTAACCTACATATTGATTGGTCGACTCAAATTGGACGTGGAGGGCTTGAGGAAGAGTTCTTGGAATGCTGTCGGGATTGTTTCATTGAACAGTATGTTACAGAACCTACGAGAGAGCGAGCTATCTTGGATCTGGTTCTGTGCAATGAGACAGGTAGGATTAAGGATCTTCTTGTGAAGGATCCTCTTGGGATGAGTGATCATAATATGGTGGAATTTCTGATACAGATGGAGGGTGAGAAAGTCGGGTCCCAAACCAGTGTCCTCTGCTTGAACAGAGGGGAGTACGATAGGATGAGGGTGGAATTGGCTAATGTAGACTGGGCGAGCAGACTGGTAGGTAGGACAGCTGAGGAACAGTGGAGGATTTTTAAGGAGATTTTTTTAAGTACTCAGCAAAAATATATTCCGGTGATAAAGAAGGACTGTAAGAAAAAGGATAACCGGACGTGGATAACGAAGGAAATAAAGGAGAGTATTAAAATAAAATCAGATGCGTACAGAGTGGCCAAAAATAGTGGAGAATTAGTGGATTGGGAAAGCTTTAAAGAAAAACAAAGAACGACTAAGAAAGCGATTAAGAAAGGAAAGATAGATTATGAAACTAAACTAGCTCAAAATATAAAAAATGATAGTAAAAGTTTTTACAAGTATATAAAAAGGAATAGAGTGGCTAGAGTGAATGTTGGACCCTTGGAAGATGAGAGGGGGGATTTAATAGTGGAAAACGAGGAAATGGCTGAGACTTTAAATAAGTTCTTTGTGTCGGTCTTCACGGTGGAAGACACAAATAGTTTGCCGAATATTAGAGATCGAGAGTTGGTGGGAGGAGAGGTCCTTAATACAATTACTGTTACTAAGGAGGTGGTGCTTGGTAGACTAATAGGACTGAAGGTAGACAAGTCCCCGGGCCCGGATGGAATGCATCCCAGGGTACTGAAAGAAATGGCTGAGGTAATAGCAGATGTGTTAGTAGTAATTTATCAAAATTCGCTGGACTCTGGGGTAGTGCTGGCTGACTGGAAAACAGCTACTGTTACGCCGCTGTTTAAAAAAGGAAGTAGACAAAAGGCGGGTAACTACAGGCCGGTTAGCTTAACGTCCGTAGTTGGGAAGATGCTAGAGTCCATTATTAAAGAGGAAATAACAGAGCACCTGAATAAGAATGGTTCGATCAAGCAGACGCAGCATGGATTCATGAAGGGAAAGTCGTGTTTGACGAATCTACTGGACTTTTATGAAGATGTCACTAGTGCGGTTGACAGAGGGGAACCGGTGGATGTGGTGTTTTTAGATTTCCAGAAGGCGTTCGATAAGGTGCCTCACAAAAGGTTGCTGCAGAAGATTGGGGTACACGGAGTTAGGGGTAAGGTGTTGGCGTGGATTGGGGATTGGCTATCTAACAGGAAGCAGAGAGTTGGGATAAATGGGTGCTTTTCTGGTTGACAGTTGGTGACCAGTGGCGTGCCGCAGGGATCGTTTACCAATTACATAGATGATCTGGAGGAGGGGACTGAATGTAGGGTATTCAAGTTTGCTGATGACACGAAGGTGAGTGGGAAAGCGAATTGCGTGGAGGACACGGAAAGTCTGCAGAGAGATTTGGATAGGCTGAGCGAGTGGGCGAGGATCTGGCAGATGGAATATAACATTAGCAAATGTGAGGTTATCCACTTTGGAAGAAATAATAGCAAATTGGAATATTATTTAAATGGAGAAAAATTATATCGTGCGACTGTGCAGAGGGACCTGGGGGTCCTTGTGCACGAATCGCAAAAACTCAGTCTGCAGGTGCAGCAGGTGATCAAGAAGGCGAATGGAATGTTGGCCTTTATCGCGAGGGACATAGAATACAAAAGGAGGGAGGTCTTGCTGCAACTGTACAAGGCACTGGTGAGGCCGCAACTGGAGTACTGTGTGCAGTTTTGGTCCCCTTATTTGCGAAAGGATATATTGGCCTTGGAGGGAGTGCAGAGAAGGTTCACCAGGTTGATTCCGGAGATGAGGGGTGTAGCTTATGAGGAGAGATTAAACAGATTGGGTCTGTACTCGTTGGAGTTTAGAAGGATGAGGGGTGATCTTATAGAGACATATAAGATAATGAAGGGGCTGGATAGGGTAGAGGTGGAGAGATTCTTTCCACTTAGAAGGGAAACCAGAACTAGAGAGCACAGCCTCAAAATAAGGGGGGGCCGGTTCAGAACAGAGTTGAGGGGGGACTTCTTCTCTCAGAGGGTAGTGAATCTCTGGAATTCTCTGCCCATTGAAGTGGTGGAGGCTTCCTCGTTGAATATGTTTAAATCACGGGTAGATAGTTTTCTGATCGATAAGGGAATTAGGGGTTATGGGGAGCAGGCGGGTAAGTGGAACTGATTCGCTTCAGATCAGCCATGATCTTGTTGAATGGCGGGGCAGGCTCGAAGGGCCAGATGGCCTACTCCTGCTCCTATTTCTTATCTTATGTTTTTATGTTCTTTCCCCTCAAACCCTCCACTCAGCCCCCTTCCCCCTCAGACCCCCTCACTCTGCCCCCTTCCCCCTCAGACATCCCCCTCAGCCCCCTTCCCCCTCAAACCCTCCACTCAGCCCCCTTCCCCCTCAGATCCCCTCACTCAGCCCCCTTCCCCCTCTGAGACCCCCCTCAGCCCACTTCCCCCTCAAACCCCCCACTCAGCCCCCTTCCCTCTCAGACTCCCCCACTCAGCCCTCTGCCCCCTCAGACCCCCCACTCAAACTTCTTCCCTCTCAGACTCTCCCATTCAACCCCCCCTTCCCCAGACCCCTCCACTCAGCCCCTTAAACCTCAGACCCCCCACTCAGCTCCCTTCCCCCTCAGATCCCTCTTCAGGCCACCCGCCTTTGCAGTGCCCATGGTGCACTGTTCCCTGGCACTGACATGCGGGTCTGGCCGAGATTGGTCGAGTGGCCCCTCTCTGCAGTCCCCTTGAAAGCTCTGCATTGATAAAGGGTCCATTGCAACGGAGAAAGTTCCAATCATTTAAACTTGCTCGGAAGCCTTAGAAACTTCAAATCAAATCTGTGCGCATACATTGAGGCCGAGTGTACACGGTGTGCATGGGGGTTGGGGCTGAGTGTGCACGGTGTGTATGGGGGTTGGTATTGAGAGTGTACACAGTGTGTATGGGGGTTGGAACTGAGTGTACGCGGTGTGTATGGGGGTTGGTATTGAGAGTGTACACAGTGTGTATGGGGGTTGGAACTGAGTGTACGCGGTGTGTATGGGGGTTGGGGCTGAGTGTACACGGTGTGTATGGAGGTTGGTGTTGTGTATACAAGGTGTGTATGGGGGTTGGAGCTGAGTGTACACGGCGTGGGTGGGGGTTGGTGCTGAGTGTACACGGTGTGTATGGAGGTTGGTGTTGAGTATACAAGGTGTGTATGAGGGTTGGAGCTGAGTGTACACGGCGTGGGTGGGGGTTGGTGCTGAGTGTACATGGTGTGTATATAGGTTGGTGTTGAGTGTACATGGTGTGTATGGGGATTGGTGCTGAGTGTACACGGTGTGTATGGAGGTTGGTGCTGAGTGTGCTCAGTATGTATGGGGGTTTGTGCTGAGTGTACACGGTGTGTATGGGGGTTGAAGCTGAGTGTTCACGGTGTGTATGGAGCTTGGTGTTGAGTATACAAGGTGAGTATGGGCGTTGGAGCTGAATGTACACGGTGTGTATGGGAGCTGCTGCTGTGTGTACACTATGCGTATGGAGGTTGGTGCTGAGTGTACACGGTGTGTATGGAGGTTGGTGTTGAGTATACAAGGTGTGTATGAGGGTTGGAGCTGAGTGTACACGGCATGTATGAAGGTTAGTGTTGAGTGTACATGGTGTGTATATAGGTTGGTGCTGAGTGTACACGGTGTGTATGGAGGTTGGTGCTGAGTGTGCTCAGTATGTATGGGGGTTTGTGCTGAGTGTACACGGTGTGTATGGGGGTTGAAGCTGAGTGTTCACGGTGTGTATGGAGCTTGGTGTTGAGTATACAAGGTGAGTATGGGCATTGGAGCTGAATGTACACGGTGTGTATGGGAGCTGCTGCTGTGTGTACACTGTGCGTATGGAGGTTGGTGCTGAGTGTACACGGTGTGTATGGAGGTTGGTGTTGAATATACGAGGTGTCTATGGGGGTTGGAGCTGAGTGTACATGGCATGTATGAAGGTTACTGTTGATTGTACATGGTGTGTATATAGGTTGGTGTTGAGTGTACACGGTGCGTATGGAGGTTGGTGCTGAGTGTACACGGTATTTATGGGGGTTGGAGCTGAGTGTACACAGTGTGTATGGGGCTTGTTGCTGAGTGTATACGGTGTGTATGGAGGTGGGTGTTGAGTATACAAGGTGTGTATGGGGGCTGGAGCTGAGTGTACACGGCGTGTACGGGAGTTCGTCTTGAGTGTACAATGGCGTGTATGGGGGTTGGTGCTGAGTGTACACGGTGTGTATGGAGGTTGGTGCTGAGTGTACACGGCGTGTATGGGAGTTGGTGTTGAGTGTACATGGCGTGCTTGGGGGTTGGTGCTGAGTGTTCACGGTGTGTATGGAGGTTGGTGCTGAGTGTACACGGTGTGTGGAAGTTGGTATTGAGTGTACACAGTGTGCATTCTTTCTTTAAATATTAGCCATTGCCTATCCACCATCATGCCTTCCAATGAAGTTTCCGATGTATCTTAGCCAACTCCCACCTCCCACCTTTGTAGTTTCCTTTGTTTAGATTTACGACCCACACCCCAGAATGGGCTACTTCACTTTGTATCCCAATATTGAATTCCATTATTAAGATTATTTATTAACCTCTTCTTATTTTATGATACGAGATTTACAATAGTCTGTTCCCTAGTTGGTTCCTCAATAGACTGCCTGGAAAAAATGCTTTACACACTCAGGAATTCATCCACCACAATATTATTTCTAATTTAATTTGCCCAGTCTATATGTAGATTAAAGTCACCCATGATTACTGTCGCAACTCTTGTTAGATGCATCTCAAATTTCCTGTTAAAGCCATCCCCAACTCACCACCACCGTCTGGAGATCTATAGATAAATCCCACTGATGTTTCCGGCCACTTGTTGCTTCTTAGCTCCATCCAGACTGACTCTGGGGGCGGGTTTTCACAGCCTCAATCGTCCCGAAACCGGAAAATCCCGCCTGAGGTCAATGGAGCTTCCCATTGTCCAGCCCTCGCCCGCTCCGATTCCCGTGGCGTGTGGGGCATTAACATTCTAGTGTACAGCTAGATTTTGTGAGCCAAAATCCTCTCTCACTATTGCACTGATTTGATCCCAGACTCACAATTCCTGACTCACAATCTCACCCACCCCATTACCCTTTTATCTATCCTCCTTGACTATTATCATCCCCGTTTACAACAACTTATGGGTGTCGCTGGCTAGTCCAGCATTTATTGCCCATCCCTAGTTGCCCTTGAGAAGGTGGTGGTGAGCTGCCTTCTTGAATCGCTGCAGTTCCTGAGGTGTAGGTACACCCACAGTGCTGTTAGGGAGGGATTTCAGGATTTTGACCCAGCAACAGTGAAGGAACTGCGATATATGTCCAAGTCAGGATAGTGAGTGACTTGGCGGGGGGGGGGGGGGGTGGGGGGGGTGGGGGGGGTGGGGGGGGGTGGGGGGGGGTGGGGGAAGGGGGGGGAACTTGCAGGTGATGGTGTTCCCATTTATCTGCTGCCCTTGTCCTTCTAGATGAAAGAGGTTGTGCATTTGGAAGGTGCTGCCTAAGGAGCCTTGGTGAATTACTGCAATGCATCTTGAGATGGTACACACTGCTGCCACTGAACATCGATGGTGGAGGGAGTGAATGTTTGTGGATGTGGTGCCAATTAAGTCCTGGATGGTGTTGAGCTGCTTGAGTGTTGTTGGAGCCGCACCCATCCAGGCAAGTGGGGAGTATTCCATCACACTCCTGACTTGTGCCTTGTAGATGGTGGACAGGCTTTGGGGAGTCAGGAGGTGAGTTACTCACTGCAGGATTCCCAGCCTCTGACCTGCTGTGGTAGCCACAGTATTTATGTGGTCAGTCCAATTCCATTTCTAGTCAATGGTAAGCTGCTCTGTGCATTTAAATTTATCTCTTTAACATTTTTACACATTTATTTTTGTACTATTTGCTGCTTGTTTCCTCTGCCTTCCATTTTTGCTTTGTTCTTTTGTGTCTTTCATTTCGATCTTTGTTTCAATCTCTTGTGTACCTTATTCAGGATCCAATCCCCCTCCCACTCTAGTTTAAACCTTCCCAAAACTGTTCCAGCGAATGCCCCGTGCAAATATTACATTCTCCCTCCCCACTGAGTAACTGAGCCAGCCACGGTGCCACAGCCTTGGCTCTCGCTGCATTCTCTGAGAAACCCCCTCCCTCAACATTATCCAAACAGAAAGCCTGAGAGAGGGAGATGGAACCAGGAGTCCCCTTCACCAACTGCCCAATGCCCTTGCTCTGTCTGACCACCTCCCTGTCCCTTTCTGCCTGTGCACTCTTCCCTGCAGTGTGAACCCTCACTGTATGTGTTTTCCATGCACATGTGTGTGTGTCTGTGTGATTGTGTGTGTGTCTGTGTGATTGTGTGTGTGTCTGTGTGATTGTGTGTGTGTAAATGTATGTATCCATGTGTGCATGTGTCTGTGAGTGTGTCTGATATTTATCCTGTTAATTACAACAATGGATTGTGTAATCTTTATAACTAGAATTCCTTTACTTCTAATGCCTGTTGTGTCTCCGTAGGGAAGTTCGGAATCAGCTCTCAGATTGGGAAGCAGGGCGCAGAAGGGGGGAAACGCATCAT